>NW_019514863.1:0-939 GCF_002814215.2 Seriola lalandi dorsalis
GTTTCGTCCGTCCTCTCTGACGTACTGAATCGTTCTGTTGCTACGACAACGATGGATCAACCCCGAGTCTGTCGGTGCAGAAGAGGAGGAGGGTCGTGTCTGCATCTGGAAGATTTCGTTTTCAAAGTCAAGTAGAATCTGTACAAGATCTGCTGAAGGAACTTTCTCCTGTTGTCATGGTTCCTGTGATGAACCTGGTTTTGTCTGTGGCAGCTTGTCGTCATGAGAGGAGTCACTCCTTCCTCCGAGAAACTAAATCAGAAAACTGAAATGAAAGTTGGTCACAAAAGAAGATTCGTCAGAGACGTCAGGAGATGATGAACGGGAGAGGAAACACATGAATGAAACTTTTCTGTCGCGACCGTTTCACCCTCTGAAGAAACAAGAAGTGATTAAAACTGTTGAACCGTCGGTGTTATTAATAGACAGCTGGACTCGTAGTTCAACAGGAAGGGAACTTACACTTCTATCCAGGAGGAAACACTGAACACATCGTTTAAACTGGATCTTAAAGAAGTTTCCACAACGTAAAGAGGCGCCCATAAAGAAACCCGAGGAAAACCAGATCCAGGGTCAGAGGCTGGAATCAGACTCTCAGAGCCCAGCCGCCGCCGCTCGGCCTCGTCCCAGCAGAGCAGCTTCTCTCTGCCTGTAATTACCAATTAAACCATCAGTGGCGGCGCTCTTCCCCTCGGCAGCGACGGGCTCTCGTTAACACCATCCACTCATCTGAGCCGCCGTGTTACAGCCAATCACTTATCACAGCCTCCTCGTTAGCCGCAGCCAATTACTCGAGGTCACTTGTTAGGGGCAGCTGCTCGTCTCCAGGTTCCTGAATCGACTGAAACTCGGAGTGAGAAGCTGCTGCTTCAGCAAAAACATTTGCAGCTTCATGTTTCCTCCAGTTTAATCTGAGGTGAATTTGTTTTGCAGAAGAAA
>NW_019514864.1:0-937 GCF_002814215.2 Seriola lalandi dorsalis
ATGATACTGTATCCATATTGTGTTACCATTATGCTAAATCCTGTCCAAATTAATTAATGTTTTTCAGCAAATTTTAATTATAAAATGAAAAAAGTCTTTGACGTTTTGTGTGAAAGTTTTTCTCTGCAACAAATCCTCCAAAGTGAAATGATATTATCCATGGTTTGCCCTCCAGAACAACACGTATTATTGCTAATCTGGCAACACTATCAACAAGAACACATTGTTTATCCGTGCCTCCCAAAACCGTTGCAAATCACTGTGAGAAAAAATAGATCCATTTTATGATGTGACATCTCTATGGTTATGGGTAGATTAGGTTACACAAACAAAAAATAAATGTTCAGGGAAAAAACATGCTCATGATAAAAAAAAAAAGAAACCTGCTGTAGGACATGGAAAACAAACAGCAGTGTCTTGTGTTAGGTCGGAGTTATAATTCCTGTGGCTGAATTATAACTCTTCACACACTCCATTGCACTGAACATCAGTTGAGTATTTATTTATTTATTTTTAAGCTATTCTTTTGGGGCTTGACCTACTTTTCCTGTATATCAATACTGGAATAACAGTCTTATCAATAATGTGAAATGTATTCCAATTGTATTATCCAACTCCACAATACCAAAAATAGTTAGCTGTGCACTCAGATGTGTTGTGTGTAAATCTTTCAGTCATCCTCTGGCTGTTTTTATATATTATAACACAAGTTAAAATAAAACTTTTTAGTATACCCAGGCTGTAATGTCGTCCAGGATTAGCAACCAAGGACAAAACAAGACACACTGAAGTGAAAGCTCCAGGTGTTTGTTTGAGTTTCAAACTATTGTGAGATGTCCTCAGAAGGTTCCCTGATGAGCTCCTTCCAAAACCCAAACAGTGCTAAACATGTGCTATTTAAAAGAAACCCATTTCCAACCCATGAACTCCAGGTGGA
>NW_019514865.1:0-788 GCF_002814215.2 Seriola lalandi dorsalis
AAACATATGTGCATGTAACCCAGGGCTGTAAAATGATAGCCACTATGTGCAACTGTTCCTACATGACATATAGTCCATACAGAGCTGTACATTTTGTCCTGTCTTTTACCTTTATACCACACAGATTGTTTAAGAACAGGGAACTGTATGTTCTCTACAGCTGTGGGTGTATGCTGTTTGAGGAAACACAATCACTGACTCAGTGTTATTCAAAGGCACAAAAGGAAGGCACATTTCTGTCTCTGTTGTTATGATTATTGCTTTCATAGATTTTCCATTGTCATAAATCCTCCTCTCCAGGATCTAGGGACGTTGGTGGAGCAGTTGGCCCGATTCCTGGGTGTGTCATGTGACAAGGCTCAGCTGGAGGGCATGGTGGAGAGCTGTAACCAGCTCATCGAGCAGTGCTGCAACTCGGAGGCGCTGTCCATTTGCAGGGGTGAGTGGGAAAGGAAATAGACGAGGACAAATATGACGCTGCTCTGTTCATAACTAACTAGGCAGAGTTTAGAGTTTCTGGGTGAAAGGGCTTTTACTGTAGCTGCACTGACACTGTTACAGCTTACTATCTCCAAAACATCAGATCCACCTAATGTGTCTTCATGTGTCTCACCTTCACTGCATCTGTTGGTTTTTTCTTTTGATTTTACAGCTAGTGTCCCATGACCTAGCCTGAATTTTGCCCCAGTTATTTCCTAAAACATGGGTAATCATTACAATGGCTTTTAAGCATTTAAAATTGAATCAGTTTCATAATTCTTTTTCAGCAAAACACTAAATAAGTCAGG
>NW_019514866.1:0-941 GCF_002814215.2 Seriola lalandi dorsalis
GCCTATTTAGACCTAAACAACAAGGACAGCAGGACACAGAAGAAGAAACAAAATCCTAAAGGTTGTCCAAAAGAAAAGCTGCAAAACCAAAAAGACCCAGTGTAAAACTGTGAAGGAGGAGTTAGCGAAGATGAACTTAGAGGCTCAATGTGTTGCCAAAGATAAGATAATTGTGGGAGCTCAATGTGGCCTTTTTTTCTACAGGAGACAAATAAATAGGACTAAGTGATATTTTAGACATCCTGTAGGCTAACAGATGGTGAAGGTCCTTTCCTGTTTCAACATGACAGTGCTCGAAGCAAGGAAGAATATGACTGGCTGTACAGAACAACAACCTCAACCCCATCTTACACCAACTGTTCACCCGGTCTTATTGCCCAGTAGCGGTGGCCGATCGATGGTTCTTGGAATATGCTCAATAATCACATGTCGTTATAACGTCCACATACTTTTGGCCATGCAGTGTAATAGATACGTCATTTGTTAGACCAAACAACAGCCTCATGCACAACACATTGGGTGGTGTTTTCGGTATTTTGAATGTACACACATATACAAGCTCGTACAGTCAAGTCACACACACTTTCACAAGACACACATCCACTCCCTTTAATACTGCTGCTCACACACGCTCTATACACACACTATCCACAACACACTGTCTCCTTCACACATAAATCCCTCACACATCCTAACATGCTCCGCTAGCTTTCCATCTCCCCATCGAGCCAACACCCACCACCACCCCTCACCACCCTCTGTGTTTCTGGGTAATGTGAGCTAGCAGCCGTAACATTGGGGTGGAGGAGGAGGAGTAGCAGGGGGCGGGGGGGAAGTTGATGTATGGTGGAACTAAAGCAACCCTGCCGATCGATAATGTAAACAGGAGCGAAGAGAGGCGGTAAATAAGGCCGACTCCTGACAAAACCGTCTACCTCAGG
>NW_019514867.1:0-880 GCF_002814215.2 Seriola lalandi dorsalis
TTCCCTTGGAGGTATCTAGGGGAGGGAGCCCCTGGAAAGAAACGCAGGTCACGGAGATGCCGGTTCCCCAAGCAGCCACAGTCCCAGGTCTCCAGCTTCCAGCCCAAGTCACAGCCCCAGCCTCCCAGCTATCCAGAGCCTTTGCTGTCCTGTCCTGAGTCGACCATACTAGCTGACGCATCAGCTGTTTCAGTGTCAGGGGTCCTGGTCGACTCCCTCTTGTTCCCGAGTTGGTGGTTCTGGACAACTTCTTGCCTGCTCCTCGTGTCCTGTCAGCAGTCCAGCCGACTCCTGCTCCTCATGTCCTGTTGGTGGTCCAGCTGACTCTTGATTCTGGACACCTGCTCCTTGTGTCCTGGTGGCAGTCTGGCTGACTCCTGCTTCTCGTGTTCTGTCGGTGGACCGGTTGACTTCTGATTCTGGTTCCCGGTCAGCGGTCCGGCCGACTCCTGTTCCTGATTCCTTGTCGGCGGTCCGGCCAACTCCTGTTCCTGATTCCCTGTCAGTGATCCGGCCGACTCCTGTTCCTGATTCCCTGTCAACGGTCCGGCCAAGTCCTGCTCCTGATTCCCTGTCGGCAGTCTGGCCAAATCCTGTTCCTCGTATCCTGCCGGCGGTCCGGCCGACACCCGCTCCTCGTTTCCTGGTGGCGGTCTGGTTGAATCTTGCTCCTCGTGTCCTGATTCTGGTCCTCTGTCAGTGGTCTGGCCAACTCCTGTTCCTGATTCCCATTTGGCGGCCTGGCCGACTCCTGCTCCTCGTATCCCGTTGGCAGCCCAGCTGGCTCCAGCTCCGGATTTCCTATCTGCGGTTTTGCTGATTTGCTCCTCGTGTCATGTCAGCTGCCCAGCTGACTTCTCATTCTGGTTCCCGGTTTGTG
>NW_019514868.1:0-962 GCF_002814215.2 Seriola lalandi dorsalis
ATAGATAGATAGATATATAGATATTTGTTGAGACCCATGTGTTAACCCTCAAACAGCCATTTAAACTTGTGGGATCCAGAATTTTGGTCCTCACAAAGCTGTCGGACCCAAGTATGACTCAGAGAAACACAAACACCACGAATATCAGGTGTGTTTCATTTAGTACGGCCAGTATCTGCCCAGTATATACTCTCTAACTCATATACAGTATATAGTTTAGTACCTGGGGCACTTGTAGTAGCCCTCACTGTTTGGAGGCCCTCGGCAGAGTTTCCACCATCTCGCGCCGCTCTCAGGCCTCTCTCGCCTCCCTGCTATCCAGCCTCGCTCGTCCCCTGCCTGGAGAACCCTTAAACCCAGGTGAAGAGTACATTGTTTCCACCTGTCTCTCCTCCCACACACACTGACAGCACGCCGACCTGGGCAGCAGTTTGTTTACTCTGATAGAGCTCTGTTATTCGGCTCATTATTCTCACCTCCTCTGTTTCCTCTCTCTATTGGACTCGACGCAGACATGACAATGACGGTTGTGTAAGAGTTCATGTGCAAATTAATGTCTGTTTCCAAAGCAAAATGGTCTCTCAGTGTGTGAGAGTGTGTGTGTGTGTGTGTGTGTGAGTGAGTGAGTGAGTGAGAGACAGAGAGCGAGGCAGAAAGGATTCCATTTTTATGAAGCTGCTGCTGTTTGTCAAACGAGTGTGACGCTAACGGCTGGTGATGCTGGACAGATACGAGTGTTTGAAGGTCAGAACTCATATTTTTGGATTTAAAGTGCAGACAAGAAGATATTTACTGCCAATATTCAATATTTTCCAACAAATGAATGTCTCTGTTTGGGGGCGGGGAAGCATCAGATACTCAAAGTAATATGAATGTAAGGAAAGATAGGGCTGTAATATGTAGTTATAAAACGCTCAGAGAGCACATACCTCCGCCACGGCTGCACAATCCTCCTACTTTAA
>NW_019514869.1:0-890 GCF_002814215.2 Seriola lalandi dorsalis
TCGGGACAGCTGGAGGAGAAAAACTGCAGCTACAGTCGTGCTCCTGTGATGTTTTAATGTCATGTGACATGGTGAGGTTCTGCCACGCCAGAGAAAGTCAGACAAAATTTCTAACCAGCATGCACCATCCAGCTACCCTGGTCCAGCAAATAATGGCCACGCTTCATACTGATGTTGTTTGAAGATTAATTTTCTCTCTATCTCACTCGTTAGACGATAACATCAGAAGACACAGAGAAAACTACAAGAAAATAAAAACATAAAAGTTAAAGACATGCGTCTCTCCGTCGTTTTAAAGTCTCCTTAGTGTCTGTAGAAACAGCTCAAACACGTTGCACAACAGAGTTCAAATCAGATAAAAATACGGGAAAAAAATAAAAGTACATTAACTACATTATAAACAAACATAACAAATCAAACACAACTGTGCTCCTCTTGAACCATGTGCAGAATATAATCACTTTGGAGATGTCTATCTTTCCTTTGTATCCATGGTGATTCATCACATCATTTTAAACTGGTATATTTTAAACAAACCTTTAATCAGTTTTTCCTTTTTTAACAACTTTCATTGTGTTTTTAATCCTTTTTATCAGCTGTATGAACGTAGATTATCATGAATTCACCATGAAACCATAGGAACGTCTCAATGAAACGTGTCTCTTAGACAGTTACACACCACGTAACATGCAATTATTTCTTTACCACTGTTTTCTTAGTTTACAATATGAGTGTGGCTGTGCCTCAGAAGGTCAGTGGTTCAATCCCCAGCTCTTCCAGTCCGTGTGTGTGGAAGTGTCCTTGGGCAAGATACTGAACCCCAAATTTCCTCTGATGGCTGTTCCATCAGTGTATGAGTGTGTGTATGTTTGGTAGAAGCGCTGCATGAA
>NW_019514870.1:0-769 GCF_002814215.2 Seriola lalandi dorsalis
ATGTCAATCCAGTAATGACAAAAGTGAAACTTTTGGCTTTTGTCTGATTTAATGTGCTCTCTGTAAGGTGGTGTCTGTATTCAGCAAAAAAATTTATTTGTGTGGGGAAAAGAAACATAAGTCAACAAAAGATGAATAAAGATCTTATTTTATAACATAAGTTATTTACAAATATTGAGAGCTGAAATGAATTAGATTGGATAAGGCATTCAATATTGGATTCTAATTGGAAAGATGCTGTTACTTTTTTATAATATGATTTTTACTTTATTAATCAACTAATTATATATAAAATGTGAGAAGATTGTGAACAATCACATGTTCCAGTTGTCCAGTTTGACTTCTTCATATTGCTGGCTATACCAAACTAACAGTCCAAAACCCAGTGGTATTCTGTTGATATAAAAACAAGAAAAAGCAACAAATCCTCACATTTAAGTGGAACCAGAAAGTGTTTGGCATTTTTACTTTGTGAATGACTTAAATGATGAATTGATTTTCAGAATAATTGTTGATTAGTTTTCTCTCAATCACCCAGCTCATAGGTTTGTTCCTTTTACCCACCAGAGCTCTCACACAATGGTGAAGCAGATCACAGTTGAGGAGCTCTTCGGCTCATCCCTCCCTAAGGATCCCTCTCTACCTGCCATGCCCACACAAAGCACCACCAAACCTTCCAGTGATCCCTCCACTGCTTACATCCAGAACCAGTCGTATGCCAATCCAGCCCATCAAAACCTCGGGTGCAACCAGCGGCACCAAGCCGCTG
>NW_019514871.1:0-866 GCF_002814215.2 Seriola lalandi dorsalis
GTCTCACAGGCCACAACGCAGCTGGACAAAATATCACCACATGAACTTTCATTTGTTCTGCTATGCTCTTGCTTACCCCTCCAAAGCTATTTTTTTCTGTTTTTCTCTACTCCCAACAGGCCCTACTAAGATCCATCCAACTAAGACTCTCTTAGTCGGATGACTTTCTTTGTGTCCCCTTCTATTATCCAGTAATTGGCCATCAGCTGTTTCCGATGGAGCCACAGTGGCATCTCTCCTGCCTCAACTTGTAAAGCACACACTGGTGCCATTTCCACTGCCCCTAAGCAAATCCTCAGAGCACAAGCCTGAATAACATCCTGGTGTGATAGCACAGACTTGCCTGCTGAGCTGTAACTATAATCTATTCTTGCCCTGATAAGAATGATATATATTTCAATGATCCAACATAGTTTCTCCATTCTAGCCCCATCAGACACCGCATAACATTAATGACTAACTCCCTCTAGATTATTTCCATATAACTTCAGACTAATTCCTGCCCTTACTTTCCTATTTGTGAGAAACATCATTTTAGTTTTTTCCACTGATAATTTAAAACCATTCTGTTCCCCATCTTTCCTCATTACAATAACTTGGGAACACCACTCAGATTGAGGAAGTATGGGAAATTGCAGAGCCATGGAAAGAGATTTTTATATAATTATTTTTTTAATCTGTGAATAATTCATAAAAATGTTTGGTTTGAACATATCCGTCCGAGGGCACACGTCCACAGTTCCCCACTTGACCCACTGCAGTTCAGCTGTGTTTCAACAATCAAGTTGAAACTTTTCATCGTCATTTGGGGCTGCTGGTTGTAGCATTATTATCAGTGGTGTTTGGCATTTTTAGATAACAAACTA
>NW_019514872.1:0-870 GCF_002814215.2 Seriola lalandi dorsalis
CTGCTGCTGCTGCTGCGGCTGCTGCTGCTGCTGCTGCTGCTGCTGCTGCTGCTGCTGCTGCGGCGGCTGCTGCTGCTGCTGCGGCTGCTGCTGCGGCTGCTGCTGCTGCTGCGGCTGCTGCTGCTGCTGCTGCTCTGCTGCGGGACAGAGAACTGTAAACTCAGAGGACTGCGATGTTAGCTGACTATTATCCGGTGTAATTAAGTCCCTTAAGGAGAGGAGAGGGGTCAGCTGTAAGTTTGCATCAGGTCAGAGACAACAGGCAGGAGTTTACAGACACCAACCACAGGAGGTGAAATAGGAAAGATGAGCACACACTTTTTGTTGTCATCATTATATTGTCATACAGCACCCCCTGGTGGTTATATTCTAGATAAAGCTCAGTATTGAAGATTTGGAACAATTTACACACAGGTTATTATCCATAATTGAAATCAGAAAATGAAAATCACACCATGAATAACTAGTAATGCCACATCATGAAAGTTTATAGTGTGGTGAAATGAATTTTGCCTTCACCTTCTCAGCAAGGGAGCCCCGCTTTTTTTTTTCTTTTTAGGGTAATCCTACATCCTGTCAGATGTTTAAACTCCAGATTTATTCCATAATAAACAAGTGTGCGTGAGTTAATGAAAGACAGATTGCTCTGCTGAAGACATTAAACAGGAGGGGGAAATGATAGGATCCGTACCCATGAATTTTCTGGGCCCCAGGAGGAAAGCACTTTATGGTGATTCCTTTCACAGGCTGAGAGCTGGAGGCTCCATTATCACCTTCCTGGATTAAGCTGTGACTGCTGACAGGCACACGGGGTGTATAAATGTCAGAGCATCGGGCCTGCTCTGCGGGTCAGATCGAGGCTTCGCATCG
>NW_019514873.1:0-1047 GCF_002814215.2 Seriola lalandi dorsalis
GTGATTGTTCGCTACAAGCACCAACAAAAATCATATCATCGTCATTTTTATATTTATTGAAAATATAAAAGATGGTGGCACTAGAACCGTGCATGTCAACAAAATGTGGTTCCAGTCCGTAGAATAAGTGTCAAAACAGGTCACTAAAAAACAAAAACATGGTTGTTGGTTTAGATATTTTAATCTGGACCCAAGGTGGTTTGTATATTGCTAAAAATCAACTGGCCTTCACATTAACAGTCTTCTGAGTATCTGTGTTTACTAGGGCTGTTTTTTCTTGCTACAGCACAGAGGGAATTTTGTAATAAAAATACTATGACTTGTTTTGGCTAATTCAGAGAGATGAAGTCTGAATTACTTTGAGCCACGTTTCCTTGCAAAAGGCAGACAGGAGAAATGATTACAGCGAGTGATTGTACCGAGGCAAGACTTGAAAAACATCTGAAGCTAAAGATCAACTCTGCCTCTGAGAAGGGAAAACTTAAAAACATAAAATGTCCCGTTTTAGTTTTACATGGAGCCGAGAATGAACAGAGAGACGGCAGGAAAACAGAAAGCACACTGAGAGGTCTGTGTGAGTTCAGCAGCAACTTATGACCAAGTGATTGTGGATCATTAAAAAAATGCATGAAAACCCAAGAGTGCAAAGAGGAAAAGACAGTGGAGACAGACATAACACTGTGTTTGTTAATAACAGCTGGTACCTGGTAGCCCTCGGGCTCTGGATAAGCCAGGGAAGACCTTGAACAAAAACACAAGTAAACACACTCAGCAAAGTACTGACACAGCTTGTTTATCGAGGATATGAGTCATTCAGAGACAGGGCAGGTTTCACTTTCCATTTTCCTTCAAATAAAACAAAAAACAAAACTAAAACTCACTGGATAAATTTCAGAGCTTTGCTTATCTCCTCCTTGCGCTTTTGTCTGGCAGGCTCCATGATTGTTCACTATAGGAGGAAGACAAGTGGATTTAATGGCTGATGTTTATGTTGACATGAATGTACGCCCACTTCCTTCAGGAGTAGAAACCAAACACACAACCAGC
>NW_019514874.1:0-962 GCF_002814215.2 Seriola lalandi dorsalis
GACAGGTTGTTTTTTATTTGTGACACAATGTTCCTTTTATCTGCTGTCTATCTTTTTAAGGTGTGTGTGTCTACAAAAGACTCCTGGTCTTTGTGCAAGTCTGGCGCTCTGGCTTTCAGCATTTGAATTAAACATCAGTATCCATTATGAAAAAAGACTCGAAAACCTGGACCTCAGAACGGTTTTTCAGTTTGTTTTTACTGGCTATTTCTTCTCTTGTAAGACCCTGTGTTGCAGGACCCACATCAATCCATGCATTAAAAAGAACCCATCGACTCACGCTGACAAGGTTGAGCTGGCCTGTGTTTTTGCGGACGGAGGATGAGGGTGTCAGGCGAGCACAGACAGGTCATTTCCCATCCATGCAGGGGGCCAAAGCTGCAGATTCAGCAGTCCCGGATTCAGATGATGATGACAGCTATGGATGCACCCGGTTGGTTCCTCCACAAGGCCATTCCTCCTCATCAGCCTCTCAGAGGGAGAGTTCAGCCGAGTCAGCACAACACAGATAAAAATGTCGCTGTGTGGCCTCCTCTCTGTGCTTTGCTTTCTCATTCTTCTCCGTTGAGCAAAGGAGAGTGTGCATTTGAAAGAGAGGGAGACAGAGAGAGAGCGCAGGAATATAAGACGAAGGAGGCGGGAACAGAAAGGCTATCCTTGTGGGACTCGTTCGCTCTATCTCTGTCTCCCTCTCTTGCAGCTCCTGTTGCTCATCAACACGGAGAAACACTTCTGTGATTCTGGGTCCTGACATTAAAATGCATTTCCAGTTTTCTTTAACAATATTTCCTACAAATGGTGGTCACAGCATGCAGCAGTAATGGAATTCAAATGACGATGTACCTTATATTTCTTCGGATGCACACAGGAATTCAAAGGTCTCAACATGAGCAATGTCTCATTTTGTCAGGTGATTGCATTCACTTTAGGAAAGCTCTTTGGTGAGAGTTCTTTTATCATGC
>NW_019514875.1:0-882 GCF_002814215.2 Seriola lalandi dorsalis
AGCTGGTGAGGAGAAAAGGATGTGGTTGAATTCTGATTGATTAGCTACAGGTCCAGTAGTATGATTTTGGGTTTAACATGTGTCTAAAGTCAAAATGCAGAGCTCCCGGTCATAACCTCAGCATCATGTGATGAGGTTTCAGCCATTAAAGTGTAAATATAAATCACTGTCATGCTGTCACTTTCCTCCTGTGTAACTCCTGAAAACCTGCCACTTTTCCACACAGCCAGCAGAGGCACATCTGTTCCACTGCTCTCATTTGATATTATTAGCAATACCAAAACTCTAATAGCATGAAACAGGCACTTGCAGCACAGGACCGACCCTGTTTCACTAGGAACTGTGCTGCCACTAACTTTTCTCTGGGACATGTCACAGGAAGTCCAAGGAGAAGTCTTTGTCTTTACCTTTTGACTCTTGAATGTATTTTTGTCATTAATATTTAATAAACGTTGGAAGGACGCGATTAGGAAAGCCTCAAAATTTAATGAACATGCTCAATTGATTAATTTCAGTGTTATGCTTATCCTTTGCTGTTCTCTCGAACAATCTGTTTAATTGAATGAATTATAGCTCAGTGAATTGGGAATATGGAAAGACATTTTCTAAATATAGGACGCTCAGAAGCATGTCTAATTCCAGTTTACACTGAATAATTATTTACTGGGGAACGAGTGAATCTTCAGCCTGACAAAAAGCACAGAAATTGAGACATTATTCACATCTCCCAAAGGTCTGTCTATCAGTGGAGCCGGCTCAGTTTATACTTGTTTTTCATGCTAAGAAGGTCCTGTGGAAGGTATGACAGTATTAACAATTAATTAATTAATTAATTTCCTTGTACTCATAAAAATATTTGTTGAGGGATCTTTAAAGAGGACA
>NW_019514876.1:0-521 GCF_002814215.2 Seriola lalandi dorsalis
CGTACCAGAAGTCAGGTCCGTCTGTCCTGAACTTTCAGCTTTGTTTTTGCTTTTAAGGACAGATTTTAAGCCAAGTTTGATTTTTTGATCTAAAACAGAGTAACGCTACGTTGACTTTCATTATGTCAATGCCAGCTGAATTTAACAAATTTCCCTTTCTGCTGCAAAGGCTGCAGACATTTGTATGCAAGGCGTCACTGTCCCTACACCGGCTCTTTTTTTTATTGTGCTTCATAGTTTTTGCAGCAGCTGAGGGAATTTTCTCTGGTGACTGAGCTGGTGAGGAGAAAAGGATGTGGTTGAATTCTGATTGATTAGCTACAGGTCCAGTAGTATGATTTTGGGTTTAACATGTGTCTAAAGTCAAAATGCAGAGCTCCCGGTCATAACCTCAGCATCATGTGATGAGGTTTCAGCCATTAAAGTGTAAATATAAATCACTGTCATGCTGTCACTTTCCTCCTGTGTAACTCCTGAAAACCTGCCACTTTTCCACACAGCCAGCAGAGGCACATCTGTTC
>NW_019514877.1:0-866 GCF_002814215.2 Seriola lalandi dorsalis
GTACTTATTGCATTCAAAGGATTTGAAAACGCAGTTGTTGACAGACGACTGTCAGTATGTAAGTAGCTTTTAACCTTCTGAGTGTGGAGGGAGCCACAGAGCCACAGAAAGAGCAGCTAATGAAGGTGTGAGTCAGACATGGTCACATCTGTGCAGGTGGAGGTGTGAAGGAAGAAACTAAGGTCACCAACAAGCTCCACTCACACTCCCTCCCCCATCTTCGTCCCTTCGATTGTACCAGGCTGTTCCCCTGTAATAGCCCTAGATGTCAGAGACCATTTGTCTTCTGCAACACACACACACAGCACACACACTCGCTCTTGTAGCTCTCTAAACCTAGTGCAGACCTACTTTTGCATGCTTGCTCAAATAGAGGTCTTCTTTGTTCAGCACATCAACCCCAGAGTGCTCTCTCTCTCTCTCTCTCTCTCTCTCTCTCTCTCTTTCTCTCTGCTGGAAAACTGCTGCCCAGAAGCCTCCCCTTCATCCTTCAAGCTCTCTCGCTCATAAAAAGACACACACATTTTTTTCTCTGCTCTCTCTCTCTCACATAGAAACACACACATACTTAGTGAAGTCACGTGAATGAGTAGTAGGACCCAGCCATGCTCGATTTCCCATATTGTCCACCACAGGGTATTCACGTGATGGTAATCTGACCAACCTTGGTGTGTGTTTAATGTTGGTGGATTAGTGACTATGGTGTGTATGTTTTTGTTTGATTTGTATGGGGTTTTTATTGTCCCTGTTCTCTGAGTCTCTTAATATTGATAGTGAATGGATGATGTGATCTTTAACTGAGCTGCTCAGACTACGTACAGCCAAGAGTGGACTCAGTGGTTTGTAGGGATGGGAATTGATAAGAT
>NW_019514878.1:0-961 GCF_002814215.2 Seriola lalandi dorsalis
ATAATGAGTGTGTTTACCTTTTTTAAGACTACGATTCCCTCTTGACTGTGGCCATTAGAGATGATGTCAAACATGTTGCCCTCATCGCCTGGAACAATGGCATAATCCACCTCTGCATTGCTACCAGTATCCAAATCGCGGGCCTGAATCCGACCCACTGCTGAGCCAACTGATGCAGACTCTGGCACTCGAAGATGGAAAATACCTGAAAGAATGAAGAAAGGCAACGTACAATTTAGGAAAAAAACATCCATCTTAACAGACAAACCAATCAACAATTCATTAATCCATCCAAACATCACTGTTGAGATGTTCTTACTCTTAGCAAAGCGCGGTGGGTTGTCGTTCACGTCACTGAGGGTAATATTGATGGTGGTGGTGGAGGCCAGCCCCCCCAGCTGACCTCCCATGTCCTTGGCTTGGAGAAGAACCTGGTACTCCTCTTTCACCTCTCGATCCATGTTGGCCAATGCTGTCCTGATCACTCCTGGTGTGGGGAAAATTAGAAAATTAGAAATTAACTATTCTGTAACCCATGTCATGTTTTTTATGTAATTAAGTTTAATCCCCAGATTTCTATCCTATACAGTGCTGCAGAGATGACATATTTTTGTAGGCCAGAAAACAAGATGACATGTTTTGTTCAGCACAATAATCTTCACTAATTAACAAAACTTTTTTGACTTTTGAATAAATACAAGTATAAACGAAGTACACCATGGACACATGACTGAAACGTCACCACCTTGTAATTTTATTTGGCTCTCACCTCTTCTACAAAAGCCTTTCCACCTAGAAAGTTAGTAAAATGGAACCTTATGAGGAACTATGCACGTTTTGACCATAGGAACCAGAGTCTAAATTTAGTGCTGGTAGTGGTAATCGAAGTATCCCAAAATGGTACCTGGTCGGGGGGTAGTACTTTCAAAAGGTTCAGGAACTTTGGGATGTAGTGTACATA
>NW_019514879.1:0-833 GCF_002814215.2 Seriola lalandi dorsalis
CTCACACACAAACACAGCGTGGACGAGCTGCTGCTGAAATATAGTGGGAAATACAAATGGATTAATATTTACCCCAGGAAAAAGAGTTATTTTAGTATATGATCTTACTCAAAGTAAAAACACTCATTGTGAAGAAGGCGAGTTGGAATATTGACAATAATAATGATTGTTTTTATTATGGATTAATCTGTTGGTTATGCTCTGGTTGTGTTTGTGAGACACAGAAAACAGGTTCGAAGTGGAGAAGAGTTTGTTTATTGTGATCGTTTGGTTCTGGGTTTGGACCGGTTCAGGCGGAGAGAGGTTCAGGCAGCATCACAGGTGACTGGACCAGGAGCGATGGTTGAGACTGAGCAGGCTGTGTACAGGATGTTGAGCTGGTGTTTGCAGGTGAACCGGTGACCTGGGTGAGGCAGGATACAGGACAGGACAAGGGTCGTCTGAAGCCACATGGGTAAACGGATGCACCGGCGTGTAGTGGCGTGTAGAGCCGGTCTTTATATCCTGCAGAGTCAGGAACACATGTGCAGGTGGAATGGCAGGAAGTAGCCAAAAGGCCACGCCCAGAAAACCCACACACACAAACACAGAGGGAAACAAACAAGAAACACAAGGGAAACAAAGGAAGCTGGTGACAGTTCTCAAATAATCAATAAGATGTCCGGTCTATTAAAGGTCAGAAAACGGTTTAAAAAAATGCCGATCGGAATTTCCTAAATCCCAAGATGACGTCTTCAAATGTCATGTTTTATTGGACCAACAGTCCAAAACACAAAGATATTCAGTTCAACATCATAGAAGACTGAAGAAACCAGCAGATATTCACAGTTCAG
>NW_019514880.1:0-841 GCF_002814215.2 Seriola lalandi dorsalis
TCAGCTGTTGGTTCATTGTCTGACCCTTTCTTAATGATTCACTCAGATATTTCTAAA
This sequence comes from Seriola lalandi dorsalis, assembly GCF_002814215.2. NCBI lineage: Eukaryota > Metazoa > Chordata > Actinopteri > Carangiformes > Carangidae > Seriola > Seriola lalandi. The sequence goes on from NW_019514880.1 coordinate 58, forward strand.
GAAAACACCCGAGCTCCTGAAGTCTGTTCTTATGAACATTTTTATTAATAATTTTATGAGCAGATCAGTGTACATTCCAATGGAGAAAAATCTCACACTTGTTAACAGTGTAAAAAACATGTCGGAACATCAGCCACATGCTGGGTGCTGCTTTAAAGCACAGCTCTTCTTCTTCTGATGCTTCTCGGTGGTTGGCAAACAGCTTTTTGGTGCATTAGCTCCACCTTCTGTGTTGCGTTCGTGCTGATCAACACTGTGTTATAAACTAGGGATTGACCAACACAGTTTTTTCAGGGCCGATTCTGACACCGTTTATTAAAAAAACAAAACTACTGCTGCATGAGGACTCTCACCGTGGCGTCCAGGTGTTTCTATTATTTTGTCCACCTCATTTATATCAATGAAGGTAGGCGAAATAACAGAAACTCTGTATAATGTAACACAGCTCAACATTACATCCTCCACAATGATCATACAGTTTAATCAAAAACTGTCAAAAACTATTTTACTACAAACATTCAAACCTTCATGAAAGAGGATTTACTGCAGGACTGTTGTATTAGAATTCATCAGTTTTATCCATAGACTGTACATAAAGATGGACGTAGCTTCTGTGACGTCACCCACAGGTTTCTGAAGAGTGGGTTTGAAGCTCAGAGTGAGCTGCTCCAACATCGCCATCTTGGCGGTGTCTGAAAAATGGGCAAAGAGGAGGGGTGTGTGTGGACTGTCACTCGAAGAGGCCACACCCTCAATTCTCCATAACTTTAGCCCTTGATAAAAT
>NW_019514881.1:0-336 GCF_002814215.2 Seriola lalandi dorsalis
ACATGTAGAAATATAAATATACAAACACTAATATAAATAGACGTAATGGACATAATAGACAACTAAGACATAACAAATAGTGCATGCAACGTGTCAATTGTTGGTAGCAATCGTAGAAGCAGATAAAAAGTAGTTTGTGGGAGCTGAATATATGCATTCAGTCAGTCTTTGTATTTATATAAGTCACCTACATTTTATCAAGGGCTAAAGTTATGGAGAATTGAGGGTGTGGCCTCTTCGAGTGACAGTCCACACACACCCCTCCTCTTTGCCCATTTTTCAGACACCGCCAAGATGGCGATGTTGGAGCAGCTCACTCTGAGCTTCAAACCCACT
>NW_019514882.1:0-670 GCF_002814215.2 Seriola lalandi dorsalis
TTTTCATCACTTACAAGGCAGAAATGAGAGCAACTACAGCAGCACATTACACATGAAAATCAGACTATTGTCACTGTGTGTGCACTGAGCCTCCAGAGCCACAGGACCACCAGAGTCCTGCGTTCACTGCCCGGCAGTTAACATGTGCACCATGAAGTCCAGAATCAGCTGAGTCAGGTTCTGTGTTATTAGCTGGTCTTAGGCTCAGTGTTATAGAGGGTCCATGTGTAAAATTTTGATTTAATGTTAGTCAGTCAGTCTCATGCCAGCAAAGTGAGAACTGGGGTGGGAGTTGAGGGGTCAACAGCAATTATTTAATAGCAATTTATATAATAAGTTCATTCGGAGGTGGTGTGTGCAGTACAGTTATGATGTCATCTCTGTACAACGATCCTCAAACATATTGATATTGGTATTGGGACCATAATCTAATTAAAATAGGAAGGTTTTAAATACAAATTATTGCTTTGTCTTCATTCATTTTCAGTTTCCTCCAGTTTTGTGCTAAGCTATGCTATCTCCCAAACCGTTGCACTTTTTCTTTATAGAATAATTCTGCTTTGGTAGTGAGGTCAGAGTGAACTTTATTGTCATTCAGACCATACAATAGAAGTGCACAGCAGAACCAAATTGTGTTTCTCCTAGCTCAATGTGCAGTCATGTAAAACAT
>NW_019514883.1:0-552 GCF_002814215.2 Seriola lalandi dorsalis
TGTGTGTGTGTGTGTGTGTCTCTGGTATTAAACATTCTGCAGAATTAAAAGACGACTACTACAGGACTACTGAACCACTCTGGAGGACCATGTGCACCCAGTGGTTCAAACATTGTGTCCTGAAGGCGGCGCCGTGTATCAGGATGATAATGCACCAAGACACAAAGCAAGACTAGTGACAGAGTGGTGTGATGAACATGAAAGTGAAGTTGGCACAGTCACCAGATCTAAATATTATTGAGCGAGTCAGGAAAGCTTTTCCTCCACCAGCATCACGTCGTGACCTGGCCACTGTGCAGGACTTGTATCCGTCATTCCCAAGACGAATTGATGCTGTATTGGCTGCAAAAGGAGGCGCTACACCGTACTAATGAATTACTGTGGTCTAAAACCAGGCTTTCAGTTTCATTGTCCAACCCCTGTATATATTTAAACCACTGCAGAAACACACTGAGTGTCAAACACAGATTCAAACTCCTGTTCTCGTGTAACTGATGTAGAACTGGTGATGTGTTCGGGGGTTGATCGCTGTGATAGTGATCAATAGTGATC
>NW_019514884.1:0-479 GCF_002814215.2 Seriola lalandi dorsalis
TCTGTCCCATAACTGAGGCAAAATGAGAGGACAAAGCTGAGCAGCATGTGTAAAACAAAGAAAGAAAAAAAAAACCATAACATTACCTAAAGTGCTGTATTCATTCATACTTACATGAGCCAGACATCCCTGATGCTTGTGTTTATGAAGAGGCTCATAAGAAACCCAGCAAATGAATATAGTATCATTATGAAATAAATAATTACAGAATAATTAAATGATTAGATAAAGACCCCATGGTATCAACTCCTGGTAATCTCAATAACATCTCTGAGGCTTTTGTCAGTGATGTGTGTGAACAGTGTGTGAACAGTTATCTGGAAAAACCACCGCGAGCATGTGTCAATAAAAGTAAGAAATATATTAGGTATTACATGGTTGAGCAATCAGAAATGAATCTGTGTGCGTGTGTGTGTGTGTGTGTGTGATGCAACCGAAATGCATGAGAGCATCGTCATAAAACAGAGAGACACACACAC
>NW_019514885.1:0-1022 GCF_002814215.2 Seriola lalandi dorsalis
AGAGGAACAGAGGAACAGTCAGAGGAACAGTCAGAGGAACAGAGGAACAGACAGAGGAACAGACAGAGGAACAGACAGAGGAACAGACAGAGGAACAGACAGAGGAACAGAGGAACAGAGAGAGGAACAGAGGAACAGTCAGAGGAACAGTCAGAGGAACAGAGGAACAGACAGAGGAACAGTCAGAGGAACAGAGGAACAGTCAGAGGAACAGTCAGAGGAACAAACAGAGAGAGGAACAGAGGAACAGACAGAGGAACAGACAGAGGAACAGACAGAGGAACAGACAGAGGAACAGAGGAACAGTCAGAGGAACAGAGGAACAGACAGAGGAACAGACAGAGGAACAGACAGAGGAACAGAGGAACAGAGAGAGGAACAGAGGAACAGTCAGAGGAACAGTCAGAGGAACAGAGGAACAGTCAGAGGAACAGACAGAGGAACAGACAGAGGAACAGACAGAGGAACAGTCAGAGGAACAGAGGAACAGAGAGAGGAACAGAGGAACAGAGAGAGGAACAGAGGAACAGAGGAACAGTCAGAGGAACAGACAGAGGAACAGACAGAGGAACAGACAGAGGAACAGACAGAGGAACAGACAGAGGAACAGAGAGAGGAACAGAGGAACAGAGAGAGGAACAGAGGAACAGAGAGAGGAACAGAGGAACAGACAGAGGAACAGACAGAGGAACAGACAGAGGAACAGACAGAGGAACAGACAGAGGAACAGAGAGAGGAACAGAGGAACAGAGAGAGGAACAGAGGAACAGAGGAACAGTCAGAGGAACAGACAGAGGAACAGACAGAGGAACAGTCAGAGGAACAGACAGAGGAACAGAGGAACAGAGGAACAGAGAGAGGAACAGAGGAACAGAGAGAGGAACAGAGGAACAGAGAGAGGAACAGAGGAACAGAGAGAGGAACAGAGGAACAGAGGAACAGAGGAACAGAGAGAGGAACAGAGGAACAGAGGAACAGAGGAACAGAGAGAGGAACAGAGGAACAGAGGAACAGAGGAACAG
>NW_019514886.1:0-882 GCF_002814215.2 Seriola lalandi dorsalis
TGTGTGTGTGTGTGTGTGTCCAGCTGAGTGTGAGCATAAGATCCACAGCCCCAGTGGGACCCTGAGCAGCCCTAACTGGCCAGACAAGTATCCCAGCCGTAAGGAGTGCACCTGGGACATCACAGCCACACCAGGGCACCGAGTCAAGATTGTAAGTGTGCATCAAATGAAGCAGCTTCTCTCTCTCACTCCACATAGACCATGTTCTTGAGCATTACTGGGATGCCTCTTTCCCTCATAACAATACATTATTCTGTCTGTAGGTTATGTAAAAGCCTCAGGCTCCCCCCCGCTCCTCCTTCTTACACGATGGTCTCTCTTTTGTATGTTCCACATATGAAACCCAAATGTGAACGGGGGAGAAAGCGCATGTTTTTATAATCGGGCAAACTGCAAGCGTGTGCTCATGCGTTAGAAAGAGGCCTTGGGCAGTGGCCATCTGTGTCTTTGTGTCTTTCTGTGTGTGTGTGTGTTTGTGTGTGTGTGCAAGCTGCATGTGTGCACACATGCATACGTTTGAGTGTGTAAGAATTTATGTGTTGACACAGATAGTTTTCTAAGTAAGTAAGCAGTTGTACTTATTTATTAATAAACTGAATCAGAAACACAGTTCCGATTAAGGTCCATGCGCATTATGGATAATTGAGGTTGAAAAGTTCTAACTCAGATTTGCATGGTCATTTGTCATAAGAAGAGAGAGAGACAGAGAGAGAGGAGATAATCTAAACTTCTGTGACAGCACATTAGCTCAGACAGATGGTGTTTGACTAACAGTGTTAGTGTGAATGGAGAATCTCCCGTCTCAGGTACATTCACAGAAGATGCTTAGCGCCGTTTGCACACTCAATTTGCCGAGGTGATGGAGTGGTCTAGACACATACA
>NW_019514887.1:0-890 GCF_002814215.2 Seriola lalandi dorsalis
GGAAAACACTTCAGCAGCAGGCTAATTAAAACCAGAGAGGTCTGGATGAGGAGGCCAAACAACCTACACAGGTGGTGGGCATGTCAGCGTGTGTGTGTGTGAGTGTGTGTGTGTGTTAATGTGTGTGTGAGCTACTGTAGCACATCATGTTTATGCATGTCTGTATGTGTCTGGATGAGTGTGGGTGTGTGTGAGGCAGCAATTCATGTTTTTGTTTTTTGTTTTTTTTTTTTCTTCTTTATTTGTGTGTGTCAGTGTGGTACATCTGTGAGTGTGAGTGAGGCCGCAAAGGACGATGTCGAGTGTGTTTGTGTGTATTTGAAGCAGTAGCTCCTGTATGTGTGTGTGTGAGAGTGTGTCAGAGGTGTATGATTGTTAGAGGTGCTCTCCATTCATTTTAATGGCTTCAGCCTCCACCGCTGTCGTTTCATTCCGCAGCCTCCACCGCTGACAGGAAGGACCCGGCAGCTTTCATCTGACAGGACCCTGCTCAAATAGGCCATTGGTGCACCATAATTAGTTCAAATGTCGAAGCTGGTGAAATATTGATGATCGGGGACGAGTAGGGAGGAAGACATTTCACATCAACTGTGTGTGTGTGTGTGTGGTTTTTTTTAGCTGTCTCTTTTTAAAGGACAGCTGGTGCTCTGCGGTTCCCACCACAAACATGAATCTCTGGTGTTCTGGCCACAAGAGGATGCATTTGCATCGGGCGGAGAAATAAACTGGGGTAGTAAAAGGAATAATTACAGAGGAAAACTGTGAAATAATGTCTTGTTTTTCACTGAGAACAGCTGGCTAAAGAGAGCACTGCAGAGTTTTTTTTTACACTGACAAAAACAGATACCTTAGCACTGGTTGGAAACAAAAAGTATACCACACAGTGAAGA
>NW_019514888.1:0-836 GCF_002814215.2 Seriola lalandi dorsalis
TGCTCAGGTAAATGAACAACAGCGAAGGCAGGAGTAGCATAGCGTTGTTATTCCATCACACAGGCTCTTAAACTAAGAAGATGCACGTACACATCCTTTCAGACCTACAGAGAGAAGGGTGTCATGGGTAACAGAGGAGCTGATGCAGACACCTGCCATGTCGTGTGAACCTGCAGCTGATTGGCTGATCCAGCTCCTGTTGCGCAGCGGGCTTGAGACACGGCAGAAAGGGGTCAGGGGTCAAGACGTCGACCATGAAGCACAAATACTACGATTGCGGCTGAAGAGCTCCGTTATCTCTCTCTCTTTGATCTGCTGTCATCAGCCGTAATAAAGATGTAAAAATGCCCAAAAAGATTTGAATAAAAGTAGAAAGTCGATGCAGGTTAAAGACTCCTCTGAGTTGAGTCAGTCAGCCCAGTAGTGTCACGTGCCTACACTTAACCAAACCTTAACCACGGTGATGTCAGAGCAGCAAACATTAACACTGGTCTCTCTGAAAGACACTGACACGCAACATATTTTGTCATTTAGGTCCGTAAGTTTTGGGTGACTGGAGTTCTACAGCATGAAAGTATAAGCTCTGCCAGGTGTGTGGCCTCACACATCCTTCAATAAAATTGAAATAATATTAAGGTAAAGTACTTCAATTCCAATTTATGCTGCTTTATAACTCTACCCCACAGGAGATATTCAGCAGGAGATATTGTACTTTACTTACTCAACTACATTTATTTGATAGCTGCAGTCTCTAGTGCCTTTGCAGATTAATGTGTAATATCATATAATAGCTCATGTAACTTACATTTTGTGAATTATAATGCATTAATAAAGAT
>NW_019514889.1:0-860 GCF_002814215.2 Seriola lalandi dorsalis
ACACACACACACAACATACACACTATCAACCAGTGCGGCGTGTGGCACGTTTAATAATCTCTCTGATATCTGTTCCACAATAATCTTGTTAGTAAGCAGTGCTCCTGATATCCTGCTTAGCCGCTGTTGAGCCAGTGTCTGTGTTGCTCTACATCCTGCGTTACAGATAAGAGCTAAAGAGCAGTCCAGGTCGGTGCCACCCGTTCAGGCTGATAAGCGCTGCTGCAGGTGCGTTTGTCCGCCAGGCTTCCGCCACTGATAAGACCTCACATCCCTATGAGACTTTTTGTGTGAACCAGATGGGAGTAATGATAAAACACAGAGGAGTAAAAAGAAGAATAAAAAAGCAAAGTCATCGATGGAACTTTTTTTTTTCTTTTCTTTTTTTAGGATTTAATCAAAGGTTGAATTCTTGTGAAACAGCAGCTGACTCATCTTACTCCATATGTTTTTGAGTTCAGGGTTATTGGTCAGAACAGAAGAGCAGTTTTTTCAAACACAAGAGGTAGACAAGACAAGATTGCGTGAGTTACATCTGTAGGCCAGTGCTCTGTGCTGCAACCTGATCTCTGCCGAATGGATGTCACAGTTGTGTGTGCGGCACCTTGTCGAACAAGTCTGGCTCTGATACCTTCAGGGATTCGCTTCCTGAAACTTTCAGAGACTCTCTTACAACAGGCATCTGAGAAACCTCTGACACCAAAGTCAAGCATTTTCTGTTTGAACCTGTGAGCCCTCCTGCTGAGATCCAGTGTGTCCCCTTAGTACATATAATACAGGACTACAGAGACAGGAGAGAGAGAGAGAGAGAGAGAGAGAGAGAGAGAGAGAGAGAGAGAGAGAGAGAGAGAGAGAGAGAG
>NW_019514890.1:0-998 GCF_002814215.2 Seriola lalandi dorsalis
CGGGACCGCAGCTCGGCTCGGCGAACTCACTGACAAAGTGGGATTCCGCTGAGAGAGTTTTAACAGAAAGAGCTTCCGGTACCAGCTTTCAGAATAAGAGCCCAACTAACGACCATACATTGGACTGCACAGATTACAGGGCAGCCCTGGTGGAGACAAGACATTTCAAAAGACCGATGGGGACCTTTACCTATAAAATCAAACCGTGTCAGCTATTAATTCATTTTCATTCATTACATTATGTTAAGCTTTTAAGATCCATTTAGAAACACAACTGCTGCAAGAAAAAAAATATATGTAAGAAAAAGACAAAGGGTTTATTCAGTTTACCACCATGAAAAGCTTTAATTCCCAGCATCATTAAGATGCACTGTAAAATGCTGTGAAAGGGACAAACATGGAGAAGTGAATCTAATATAGGCAGATATTCTGACATTTTAGTGGGTTGGCATAATTTTCAGTGTAAGATTCAAAATTCACCCCTGAAACAGCTCATTTGAGCATGCAAGGATCAGCAGTATTTTTTCACATTTCCTCTTTCCCTTAAGTGTTTTCAGACTGGCTTTTTCAGCCACATCGATTTTCAAATTCTAATCAAAAGGCTCTCTTCTCAGGAGGAAAATAATCTTGCATAATGTATGCATACTCAGGGCAGAATATTCAACTTCAATTAGATAACAGTTGGCATTGCCCTAAGACACTAAAATATGTGGACAATGCCTAAAGGCTAAACATTTCTCTGACTATCACCCTGTCCCAGTACTTTGGCTGTGTAACCAGGTCCACAAGTTTGTTGTAAAGTTTTATTTTGAAAATAAAAACAGGACGTTTCCTTTTTTATCTGTTGGCTAGACCAGGCTAAGCATTATGTAACCAGGGAAGCCTGCTGTTTAATGCATTATGTGGTTATTATTATATTGCATAATTCGCTACATATACCTACACGACAAAATGCAAATACTACAATAGTGCATTAATTCATAACTTTGTTCAGCTTA
>NW_019514891.1:0-777 GCF_002814215.2 Seriola lalandi dorsalis
GGCTATGTAACAGACTAAGCAGAGCAGGGCCATCTAATGTCGCTGCCTTTCAAGAGTTGACAAACACAAGCCGCTCCACGCGACGCAAGAAACTCCAAGTGTTAAGCGGCTGAAGAGCTTTCATGATAACGAAATAAAAGTAGCGGAGGAGAGACCGAGGCAGGCGCTGCTCAGGCCAAAAGGAAACACAGGTGAGCCGCTTGTTCTGCTGAGAGCCGCGCTTACCCACAGTAAACCACAGTAATTATAAGTCAATTTGAAACTCCCCTGAGGTCATAGAGAGGCTCAAAGTCAATCTGGGTCAGGGTGAATTGTAACACAATTAACATTAAATCCTATGGAAACATTTTATTCCTTTTTCAGTTCAGCGTGCTCGTCTTTGCATTATCTTTCACTCACTTCTAATTACATAGAAATTAAAATGTTTGTAAAGACACTTCTTGACAGATTGACACTAGAACCAGAAATTAGGTCTGCTCTTTCACGGCCCTGAATGACAGTAACTGGTCACAGCACGGCCGCAAGTGCTGCTTAAAGAAAAGGCAGTCATTTAACTCGCAGGATGTGATTGAGCTCTCAGTACAGCAAAGCATGCTGGTACTCGCTCTGCCGCCCAGCGGACCACAGCCACGTTTTCCCCACCTCATTTGCAAAGCAATCCCGCTTCTCTGCCACTCAGTGCACTCAGTGCATCTTTTTGTCATTTCCACGTCCAGGCTCCATTTGTTTTGTCCACTGAGACAGGAAGGGGGGGGGGGGTAAAGAACCAGGTCTCAA
>NW_019514892.1:0-935 GCF_002814215.2 Seriola lalandi dorsalis
ACCACACACAGGTCACATGTGAGCGTTCATTCCCTCTTTGGTGGCTGAATTTTCCAGGGACGACCACCGGGGGGAGCCGTACCGCTACGACCTGCCGTATGGAGGAGGAGGGGCTCCGTTTCCAGGGGCGGGGCCTCAGGGCTGGCACCCCGACCTTCCCCATCTTCACCCACACCATGGAGGTCACCCACTGCAGGGCAGGTGAGCACACACACACACACACACACACACACACACACACACACACACACACACACACTCTTTTGTGTGGATAAAATTAGGAAAGATTCAAATAAAATCTGTCTCTCAGGTTGGGGATGGTGGATCCAGACCTCCCTCCTCCTGGTCCCCCCACCATGAGGAGCTTTAAGGTGTGTCTCTGTCGGTCTGTGTCTCTGTCTGTGTCTCTGTCGGTCTGTGTCTCTGTCTGTGTCTCTGTCTGTCTGTCTGTGTCTCTGTCTGTCTGTCTGTGTCTCTGTCTGTATCTCTGTCTGTGTCTCTGTCTGTGTGTCTGTCTGTCTCTCTGTCTGTGTCTCTGTCTGTCTGTCTCTCTGTGTCTCTGTCTGTCTGTCTGTCTGTGTCTCTGTCTGTCTCTCTGTGTCTCTGTCTGTCTGTCTCTCTGTGTCTCTGTCTGTCTGTCTGTGTCTCTGTCTGTCTCTCTGTGTCTCTGTCTGTCTGTCTGTCTCTCTCTGCAGCAGCTGTCTCTCATTACAAACACTGTGTCCACAGGAGTTTCTGTTGAACATGGAGGACAGCGTTGACGAGACGGAGGCAGTGAAGCGCTACAATCAGTACAAACTGGACTTCAGGCGGCAGCAGCTGCAGGACTTCTTCCTCCAACACAAAGACCAGGAGTGGTTCCGCTCAAAGTACCACCCCGATGACATCACGGCGAGGAAGGCGGAGTCTCTGGCCGCCCTCAAAACGCGGCTCGG
>NW_019514893.1:0-879 GCF_002814215.2 Seriola lalandi dorsalis
CATCTGCTCCTCATGATTTGTTCCATGAAGAAGCGGCACAAGCACATTCACTGGCACAGGCAAATGTGTAGGGTACTTACAGGAAGCAATGTCAGCACAAACAAGATTATGTTTCCATTTGTAATTTTCTTGTGATTAACAACACAACTGGTTTAATTTAAAGATGTTATCATAATAGCTTAATGACGGCATTTCCCATTACTTTTAGATATACTTTAATGGAGAAATGAATGTGTTGGCAACATTTCCAGGTCTGTCACTTAAAGAAAAGGGCCCAGTGAGAGACGGACAGCCGGCCTCACAGTTGGTCACCGCATCATCTTGCCAAGGTTAGGAAAGGTCAAAGTCACCACATGCCTCCTACCCAAAGCCATATTACTGATGTACCTCCAAAAACCCACATAATGTATAACCAAAAATAAGCAGGATCTTATGTGCTGTCTGTTGTTTACACCCAATATGAATCTTACAACCTGGATTTTAGCAATGTTAATGTAGTTATATGTAGTTAATATGTTATAAATATTCATAAAATAATAGTTTTAGGATATAAAAAAACGTGCCCAGTGACGTGCTTGACTCTGTCTCGGTATTATGGCAAAATCACACAGGACCCAAAGCGTTAATGCTTGAAACAGTCTGCAGCAGACTGTCTCCAAGCACAGCTCTGTCACAATGAACACTTAAGCCCCCAACAGTCTCTGTGACAGTGTGTCTCTAATAGTCCACGGATTAATATTTCAGGCATATTAGGGCCCTTCAATTATGAAGTAACTGTAATTTACATGAAGTAGAAGACCAAAAGACAGGAAAACATTCCACATTCCAAAGTTGGTTCTTGCCTCTGCATAAAATAACATTACAATGTTTCACATTTTT
>NW_019514894.1:0-611 GCF_002814215.2 Seriola lalandi dorsalis
TGATGAACAGGTGTGTTCAGGTGTGATTATCAGCTGTGGTCAGGTGTGATGAACAGGTGTGTTCAGGTGTGATGATTGGCTGTGTTCAGGTGTAATGAACAGGTGTGTTCAGGTGTGATTATCAGCTGTGGTCAGGTAGGATGAACAGGTGTGTTCAGGTGCATTCAGGTGTGATCACAAGATGTGTTCAAGTGTGATGATCCGCTGTGCTCAGGTGTGTTCAGATGTGATGAATAGCTGGGTTCAGGTGTGATGATCAGCTGTATTTAGGTGTGATGAACAGGTGTGCTCAGACATGATGATCAACTGGGTTCAGGTGTGATGAACAGGTGTATTCAGGTGTGATCAGGTGTGATGATCAGCTGTTTTCAGGTGTGATGAACAGGTGTGCTCAGACATGATGATCAACTGGGTTCAGGTGTGATGAACAGGTGTGTTCAGGTGTAATGAACAGATGTGTCCCTAGTGTGATGATCAGCTGCGTCCAGGTGTGATGAACAGGTGTGTTCAGGCATGATCAACAGGTGTATTCAGGTGTGATCAGGTGTGATGATCAGCTGTGTTCAGGTGTGATGAACAGGTGTGTTCAGGTACCTGGATTTGCGTTCGTT
>NW_019514895.1:0-647 GCF_002814215.2 Seriola lalandi dorsalis
GTCAAGGATCCGTTGTTGTGGATGCTGAGCTGATATTCAATAATGCAACTACACTACCAAATGCCAGTTCTGCAACACAAACTTTGAAGACTGCTGCTTCCAGCTCTAATTTTTCCCTCAGTGTCAACACATCATCCATTGTTGCTGAAGGTAAGGCTTTAAATTGTTACCAAATGTCAAATTTTGTATATGTTTATCATAAGCACATACTGAATGTATGATGACAATAATGTATTAAGGACAACACTTATTTGATATTTGTTATTTTCAGTTGTGGTGGCAGCAACTGAAGCCCCAGCCACAGCTGCACCTTCAACACTGATGATTACAACTGCCTCAACAGGTATTATAATGACACAATAAGTCCATGACATTTCATCTCTGTTGAGTTTAAACTTTCAGATAATGCAGTCACTTAATCATTATTCAACAATTAACTTAATCAAACAATTGCACCACCAGTCAACGCAACCTCAACACCAGTGAACACAACCTCACCACCAGTCAACATGACCTCACCACCAGCCAATGTAACCTCACCACCAGTCAACATGACCTCACCATCAGCCAATGTAACCTCACCACCAGTCAACATGACCTCACCACCAGTCAATTCAACCTCACCACCAGTCAACATGACCTCACCA
>NW_019514896.1:0-865 GCF_002814215.2 Seriola lalandi dorsalis
AACAAAGTTTTTATCAGTTGGACAAAAATCTGAAAAAAATTATCTCACCATAAAGATAAATTTATTTCATTACAAATGATGAAATAAAAGCATAAATATATATTCATATGTTAAAATAATGACATGATAATTTACCGTTTGTTTTTTATATTTCCATATTTCCATATTTTACAATTTATTTATTACATATATTCTATTACTTTTGTTACTTATTTTATTTTACAATCAGAAAACCACCAGTTTTGATCTGGATGAGTGAAACTAATGAATTTAATTAATGTGATTTATTTGTTAAACTGTGAATTAATAGAGGACAGATGAAGAAAAAATCTAATCTAATTCTGCTCAAATAAAATCAGTGATTATTGGAAACAACTGATTCATGTTTAATCATTGTAATTGATTTATTCTTTCTGATTTACAGAGTCGACAACGACAGCGCTGCAGAGTGTGTGTAACACCCTCCTCCTCTCTATTGTGTGTGAAGTGTTTCCTTTTGTGTGTGTGTGTGTGTGAGAGTGCTCAACACTCTCACACACACACACACACACACACACAAACACGCACACATTTGCATTTAAATAGCGACATCAACCGGCGTTCGTGGCGGCACAGCAGCGGGTTTCCCAGATGTCACGGCAAAGTCAGATGGGCCAGCTGTCACACACACACACACACACACACACACACACACACACACACGGCTGACTCGGTAAAAAACATTCAGTCAGTTTAAACTACAGCAACATTTAAAGAGACAAAACACACAGTGTGTTATACTGTGTGTGTGTGTGTGTGTGTGTGTGTGTGTGTGTGTGTGTGTGTGTGTGTGTGTTACAGATCCTGTATGTGAATAAAAACTGTG
>NW_019514897.1:0-849 GCF_002814215.2 Seriola lalandi dorsalis
AACAAAGTTTTTATCAGTTGGACAAAAATCTGAAAAAAATTATCTCACCATAAAGATAAATTTATTTCATTACAAATGATGAAATAAAAGCATAAATATATATTCATATGTTAAAATAATGACATGATAATTTACCGTTTGTTTTTTATATTTCCATATTTCCATATTTTACAATTTATTTATTACATATATTCTATTACTTTTGTTACTTATTTTATTTTACAATCAGAAAACCACCAGTTTTGATCTGGATGAGTGAAACTAATGAATTTAATTAATGTGATTTATTTGTTAAACTGTGAATTAATAGAGGACAGATGAAGAAAAAATCTAATCTAATTCTGCTCAAATAAAATCAGTGATTATTGGAAACAACTGATTCATGTTTAATCATTGTAATTGATTTATTCTTTCTGATTTACAGAGTCGACAACGACAGCGCTGCAGAGTGTGTGTAACACCCTCCTCCTCTCTATTGTGTGTGAAGTGTTTCCTTTTGTGTGTGTGTGTGTGTGAGAGTGCTCAACACTCTCACACACACACACACACACACATTTGCATTTAAATAGCGACATCAACCGGCGTTCGTGGCGGCACAGCAGCGGGTTTCCCAGATGTCACGGCAAAGTCAGATGGGCCAGCTGTCACACACACACACACACACACACACACACACACACACACACGGCTGACTCGGTAAAAAACATTCAGTCAGTTTAAACTACAGCAACATTTAAAGAGACAAAACACACAGTGTGTTATACTGTGTGTGTGTGTGTGTGTGTGTGTGTGTGTGTGTGTGTGTGTGTGTGTGTGTGTTACAGATCCTGTATGTGAATAAAAACTGTG
>NW_019514898.1:0-768 GCF_002814215.2 Seriola lalandi dorsalis
CGCGGTTGACCAAACTTATCTGCACACACAGCCTTGGATCACAGCTGACAGTTGTCACAGAGACTTTAAACTGTTTGTGATATCACATCGTCATGGGACAGAACAAACATAGGATGAGTTTGACATAAGTCTTACCTCTGGATTCACTTTGGGCCATGGAAACTGTTTTTCACTGAGGTGAGATTTTGTCATCACAACTAACACATCAGTGATAGCTTGGAAAAGGCACAATAATTTCATTCTGCACCAAATGTTTTTGAAGAAGAAAACAATTAATGTGACACTCCACATTAACAATGCCCTTTCTGCACTGTACAGTGAATACATTTAAAATCATGTTAACATATGCAAATTACTTTATGAGTACAAATCAACCAAAATTTCCAAAGAGGAGATTTTGTTGAGCAAGAGTTGAGTTTGTTTGTACTCAGTCTTTCCACTGTGGCTGCAGAGCTGTGCCTCACAGGCATAAAGCCAGCGGTGGGCACAGTGTTGGTCACTGCTACTTCACTGCCTACACAAATTGTTGATTGTGTTATGTCAGTAAGGGCTTGGTGCAGACATACTTTCTCTTAAATGAAAACATAAATATGATTTATGTTTTCATAAAAGTCCAATTTCTGTTTGGGGTGCAGTAATGCCAAGCCCTATTTACTGTATACATAAAGTCAAAAAGCTAGTTTTATTCAAATGCATTAAATACAATTACAAATGATAGCTATGGTTATCTATAGCTCACAATTATATTTGTCCATTAATTCTGTTCTT
>NW_019514899.1:0-750 GCF_002814215.2 Seriola lalandi dorsalis
CTTTGACCTTTGGCCACCTAAATCTAATCAGATTGTCGTTGAGTGAAGGTGAACGTTTGTACCACATGTACAGAAGTTCCTTCAAGGCGTTACTTGAGATTCACGAGACCAAAACCGTGTTTTGTGAAGTCAACACATCCGTGACCTTTGACCCCCCCAAAATCAAATCAGTTCTTTCTTCAGTCCAAGTGAATGTTTGTTCATCAAGTTAAGTTCTATCAAGGTGTTTCTGAGGAAACAAAATGGCTGCTGCTCTGACGAAGGTGAAGGACCTCGTGTCTTTCTGTGTGTCAGCAGTGCGTTTACGTCTTTCTCTCACTTGCACAACAGCTGCTTGAAGCCGCTGGTCAGAGACAACAGCAGCTGAGCCGAGGTCGGCCCGGGAGAGGAGGATGTGACCATCACAATGATGAATGAGAGGAACGCTCTGGAAGCGGCAGAGATCATCCAAAGCTGCCGGAGAGGCAAGTGGAGAAGAAGAAGCTCCTGACACATGGAGCTTCAGGTACTTGTGTTCCTTCTCTCTCTCTCTCCACGAGCTCGCCCACAGGACAGATAACGAACCTTAAACAAGAGGAAAAGAAAGGAAGGAGGAAGGAAGGATACAGATGGAGGAGAAGGAGAAGTCTGGCGCTCCTCATTGGTGTCGTTTATCTTCTTGTGGCCCAGGATGCTTCAGCGTTCCTTCTCTTTTTCCAACTGGTTTTCTTGCTGTTAGCCTAAAGGTTCTTGGTCCCGTGTGTCCCTCCC
>NW_019514900.1:0-413 GCF_002814215.2 Seriola lalandi dorsalis
TCAGATTTTTTCAACACATAAATGTTAGTTCAATTATTTTATGAATATTTTAATTAAGTAGTTTTTGAACCTAATATTTTAATCTAATTAAATTGTTTATTTTATCTTATTTTGTAACATTTATATATATATTTATATATATATTTATTTTCTATTGCATTACCTTTCTCAGACTTGGTGTGAATTTTTATTAATCTATCCTAAAATTGTCCTTATTTACAGAAAAAACATTGTGTCTAATTTGTGTGTATTTATTGATTGTAAACTCCCAGAAACAGTAGAAACCTTCACTGGAATCTGCTTCTAGTTACAGTGGTCTATTTTTCCATAACAGCTCTGAACTAAAAAAGAAAAGATGTTCAGGAAACTGGACCAGGAAACAGCGGCAGAGTGAGCCCTCCTCTTTTTCTCCT
>NW_019514901.1:0-888 GCF_002814215.2 Seriola lalandi dorsalis
AAGACTCTTCTTAAAACATCCTTTTATCTGAGAGCTTTTGCTGGTTTTATTTTTATAAAGTTACTATCTATTAGTTTTTATACACCTGATTGACTGAATTGTTTTATCTGTTTTTCTTCTCTTTGAAATCTATTGATTTAATGGATTTTATTTTTCACTTTCTTTGTCAAGCACTTTGTAATGTAGCTTTTGAAAAGTGCGGTATAAAAAAAGATTGTTATTATTATTAAGTAATAAATCGGTTCACAAATCGGTTAACAGTCCAGAAATGTGTCCCTGTGGCTACTCGGGACATGGGGAGGACATAACATGAGTGGGTGGCTCTTCCAGGATCTTTTCTTGCTTCAGTTGACGGTAAGCTTGAGTGTTCTTTTCTGGTTGGCAGTTTTTCTTTGTTTTGGGGAAAATGTGATGTATTTCTTACTGGAGTAATATGTGGCCAAACCCCTGTTTAAACTGTTGCTGGAGTTATTACCTCCTCAGACTTTTTTCCCTTCTCCATGAACCTTGGAAGTAAGAAAGCCAGAGTCCCCTACTCTGCTTTAACAGGACTGCAAGAGATGTTCAGTCACTTGGAAACATTCTTGTTTCCATCCCCTGACTCAAGCTTCTTGGCAAGGTCGCTTGGGATGTCTCTTCATCTTCATGGTGGAGGATAATAACTCACCAAAAGTTTGACCTTCCAGATACAGCTGTATTTTAACTAGAGACGCAGGCTATTATGTGATTTCTAAAACCCTTTGGCTGCGCCAGTGATGATTTTGGTGAGCACAAACATGTCTGTTGTGATCTAGATCAGTGTAGGGATGATTTCACTTTGACATTAAAGGACCTTTTTTTGTTGATCAGTGTTAAGATCGTTCCCTCAGGGGTTGAATATGTTGTATA
>NW_019514902.1:0-827 GCF_002814215.2 Seriola lalandi dorsalis
AACCATAATAAAACTGAGGTAAGTTATATGACAGTATAAATCGTCTTTATTGTGGGAAAATAAAAACTTCAACTTATCAAACATTCTGACATTTATAGAAACTTTTCGATTAAAAGAAGGTTTTAAAAGACGCTGATGATGTCGCCTGTCTGATCTCGACCGGCGGCTCTAACACCTGAGGCCTGGTCACCTTTAGTCACCTTTAGTCACCTCTAGTCACCTTTAGTCACCAGCAGAGACCTATAGGAATAACCAGAAGAGCTCCCTCCACTGATCTAAGTGAACGCCCAGGCACACGTAGGGTTAATAAGTGCTTATTATAATTTGGAGCGAGGCCATTCAAGGGTGATGAGTAGAATTTGTAAATGAAATAAACTTTTCACGTCATAATGATACTGATCCCTTTTTTTTTTCTGGCGTGGCAGCGATACGCTTCTGTACCTGGGAGCAGAAAAAGACTAAATGTTTTATTTTAATGTTTTATTTCCTATTATTGGGAATCATAGGGAGACTGTAAATATCTGTGCCAGTGCTCATGGGCTGGTCTGTATGTGCTGAGAAGTAATTGGTAGATTGATGATAATCAGCATGTGGAGGGTTTTTCTCTATTTCAGAAGCTGAAGTGAGCTCACTGACATTACTGACATGCTATAGCACCACATGTTTTGTGAAGCCATAGGATTAGACCCTTCAATAAATCAATAGGCTACTCGGAAGCCATTATATTTCCCATGGATCACCAGCAGTTGGGAGCAGCGGGATCTAATAGATACAGTTGGATTAGATGAAGTTGTCCACATGCTACGTGTCAAACAGTGACAAACAAC
>NW_019514903.1:0-966 GCF_002814215.2 Seriola lalandi dorsalis
TTTAGAATACACCTGCTGATTCCTACAGTATATGTTAGTGTTAGTGAACAGTGCTGAACATGACAGCAACTTGGCTGCCTCTTCCTTCTAAACTGCTCGTCACCGAGTACAATCCCTTTAAATATTATCTTGATGTTATAACCATCAAGGAACTGAAAATCATGTCACAATAAAAGTAAACTCCGCTTTAGACTAATCATTACAAGACACAGAAATTACAGTAAACTTGCAAGAGTGTCCATTTTTTATGTCTCCGTTGTGTCTGATTTTCCTGAGCGTACACAAACACTGATGATTTTATCAAAGCTTATGCCTGTCTGTCTGTCTGTCTGTCTGTCTGTCCGTCTGTCTCCATCCATTTGTCAAAACCACTATGTTTTTTTTTTTTGTCGTCCTTGTTCCCTTTTTTTCTTGCTCTCCTGGCTTCAGCGGCACGTCAAATAGATAATCAATAGCCTCTCGTGGCTTTGTTCCCCTGCATGCTAGATAATGGTTAGAGTTGCCAGTGTGCTCAACACACCTCATTAACCACTGGTTGCAGTGGCTTGGCTTTTCCAGTGCAGCCCCAGCCCCTAGTCAACAGTATGACTAATGCACCTGACAGTCATGGCAATGACACACATATTTCAGCCCTGCTGCCACTGCAAGGGTGAAGATATTCTCATCACTCTCAGACTGACTCAACTCAAGTCCTGAAACACAGATGACTGTCTTTTCTTTGCTTATTCTGTATCTTTATTTGACTTTTATTCTAAAACATACATCAATATAAGCACATATATGGCGTGTTGTTGTATGTAGAGGGAGCTGAAGTTAATCAGAACGTGTTATGATATTCAAAGGTAGATACTAGCTGGGTGAAAGCCAGTAAGGCCATCTTATATCACACATACTCTACCTATACACACACACACACACACACACACACACACACACACACACACACACACACACATACATACAATG
>NW_019514904.1:0-881 GCF_002814215.2 Seriola lalandi dorsalis
TCTCTACGGCCTCCATCAGTCTGCTGAGGAGGGGGGGGGCGGTGTCCGGGGGTCCGAACTGCTCTGGGAGGTCCGGCAACATGAAGCCTAGAAGAAAAAAACCACAAAGTGTTCAAAGTGACGCAGTCTGTCGGAAAGTCAAAGAGTCAAAATGAACAAGAAGGAGAGGACTACAACTCCCAAGGTGCATTTCACTAGAGTATCACGTTCTATAGTGAAAGCTAAATATCGCACTTCATACAAACATGATGAAACTTTCAGCAGTTTAAAATCATTTCACTTCAGATTCTGAGTCTCTGATTGGTTACATCTCCATAGAAACAGCAGCTGAGGCTCATGGGTATTGTAGTGTTTAGAGCCGTCCACAAAACCGGCAGAAAAAAACACTTAAGTTGAATTAAACTCAAAGCAATTCGATGAATTTCACACAACCCCAGAGTTTTCAAAATAAAACACAACCCCGGTGTTTTCAAAATAAGATAAGATTTCCGGGCTTGAAAACAGCAGCCGTAAACGTAGCAAAAGAGATGTGTTTAAAACTAAAACGTTGTCGTGTGAACAAACGTAGACTTTTCATTGATGTTCGTCATTAATATGAAATGGTGAAAGCAGCAGGAAGCAGAGGAGGCTCTGCAGCTTTGTGAAACAGAAAAGTAACAGCAGCCAGGTTTACTGCTGCCTACCAGCTTTCACCACAACACACACACACACACACACACACACACACACACACACACACACACAGTAAAATCAGATGCACAAACTTCCTGTGTTCTCTGGTAAGGCTTGTGGCAGCATAACAGAGCTGAGATCTGTTCAGTCAGCAACCACAACCCTGATTAAACACCAGCTGTGTGTGTGTGTGTGTGAGTGTGAGTGTG
>NW_019514905.1:0-770 GCF_002814215.2 Seriola lalandi dorsalis
GAGGAGGCAGGACTCGAAGGAAAACAAGTGATGGATTTGCTCTTTAGATTTGTTCAGTCCAGTTTCAGTGTCTACCTGATGGATGCAACCAAAAATGTGACATTTGTATTTTTAAGGGATTAAAACCATACATGACTTTAATCGTCATGTACCGAAACACAAAGGAGAGAACACAAACACAAATGTACAGCTGGTTGTTTCTTTTCTTACCTAAACCAAACACGGAGAGGCTCTTTAAAGTGTACAGTATACAGTACATGTACTGTACAGCACATAGTGTTCTCAGGGAAACTGGGACACTTGGTCCGTGGTGCAGGAAAAGGAAACGTATCTAATTTAACTGGATGTAAATTTGGCTGATCGGAGGAACAATAGGAGAACCACAAACTAGCAGTGTGATTCCTGTGTTTGAAAGTTTCTTTGATTGACTTTAATTGCTTAATGTTTTGTTAATTTATTTCACTTGAATACCAGAGCCATGTTTGACATAAGAAAAATGTAAAAGATGAAATCACCCTCACTATCAATTACACACAGTGAAGATGACTCTGAGACTCTGTGTGCAGCTTTTGGAGGAAAGAATTGAAGAGCAGAACTGTGGGAAGGATTACCAAGATAACCACAAACAGAACCAGTTTTACACTCATGTAACTGCCTGGACAAGTTAAACAGGAGCTGAGATAATATTCTGACTCTTTTACTGACCTGAAATAGTTTACTTGATCAATTTTGTTTATTACAGCAAAACCATGAGAAACATGCTGAACACG
>NW_019514906.1:0-772 GCF_002814215.2 Seriola lalandi dorsalis
ATTCAGGTGTAAAACTGCTGAGACTTTTGTTTTCTTAGTGTTTTATTCTTGTGTTTAATGCAGATTATTTTCTTGTAACATTACAGAAAAAAGTTTCATTTGATGCCTATAATTCCATTTAGTTTAATTTGCTACTATCATTTCACAGAGAAATATTTGACTTTTTATATTTGAAACAAACAGGAAAACTCTGAAATGTTTCAAACTAAAACTGTTACAAACAGAAGGAAGTGTAGAAAGTTGATATTCAATGTATCTCTGATCAAGCTCAAAAAGCCCAAATAAAGAATAATCCACTAATATGTGATAAAATTCATGGTAAACTAATACAGCAGTAAAACAGTGTAACACATGGAGTTAAATATGATCCACAGTAAATAAAACAAAAACAATTAGATGCAGTTCAGTATTCACTTTAAAGCAGATTATTGACATTTGATGTTTTCTGAAAGTTTTTATCACGGAGTGAAAAATTGAACCTTCTGCTTTAGTTTATGTTTGTTTTTCTTCAGAGGAAAATATTAAACATGAGAATGACACAGAAGCTTTACTTGACTCTTGCATTAAAAAGTTTATTTAAAGAGAAACATTTTAATGTAACTCGACAAAGTTAAAGACACTGATTTAGATTTTCTTCTGTAAAAGGAGCCATTGATCAATCAATCAGTATCAGCCTTTGATCACTGATGATTGACAGAAGATTACCTGTTCCTCTCTCCTTCAGGTGTCGGTAGAGCTGAACCCTGGCTCGGCGGTGACACCTCCTGGTGGT
>NW_019514907.1:0-695 GCF_002814215.2 Seriola lalandi dorsalis
TCTATCTATCTATCTATCTATCTATCTATCTATCTATCTATCTATCTATCTATCTATCTATCTATCTAATATGTGGTGTAAGTAGTAATTATTTCTGGTTTTAATGTGTGGTCAGTGTCTCAATACACATTTATGTGAAAAGTCAGTAACAAATACAAATATTATACTGTAATGTTGTACTATTCACTTTTTATTTCTACAGTGGAAATATATTGTAATTTTTGAAATATTTAAAGTAAACCACTAACCGCTAACAACCTCTTTTTCAAATTTACGCCCCTATTTGAGAGTACATGAAGGCAACATAGTGTCACGTCATCGCGTCTCGATGTTACCATGGACACGGAAGAACAACGCTCAAAGTTTCTCACGATTCAGTAGGAATTTACGTGAATTAATGTTAATTTAGTCAAACAAAAATAACTTATTCTTTCTACCAAACCCGTTAAACTCAGAGAGACTAGGTGAGTAAAACTTTGTGACGTTCAGCGGCCCTGTCAAACCAGACCACTATTTACAACTTATAACTTGGAATTTAACCGTTTCTTGAGATAATGTTTGGATTTCCACTGTCCTGACTCGGTATACATAATGCGTATAATAATGCCCCAGTTTTATTTATTTTAACAGCAGGTAAAATACACTGGAATTCATTTATACACACAGGACATAGCTAGGAAATAGTTAGCTAGCTA
>NW_019514908.1:0-1160 GCF_002814215.2 Seriola lalandi dorsalis
TTTAGCTTGTCAACAGAAACACTTAAGTGTTAACAGGAGAAAATGCAGCTTCTGATACACAGAACTTGTACGAACAGAAACACGTAGGTGGACACAACCTGCAGTAAAGCTCCAGATGTGTGTTGTTGCATTGTAGACGACTTTGTGAATTTGGATTGAATCATTCCTGTCTCCGCTGATTTTAGATATTCTGTGTTATAGTTATAGAGTTTCTGCCTTGTATTATTAGCCTGCTCCCCATTCATTTTGGGTTTCCTGCAGAGCAAATAGTAAATCAAATCTATTGTACGTGTGTTGCCAACGGCGATGAATTTAGCAGGCTCAGCATTTCATATTTGTCAAGCCTTTCACTCATTTATTCGATTAGCTAATTTGCTACGATAATACCTTTTTATACTCCAGTCAGATTCTTGCTGATTTGGTGAAACAAATATAACACTCATGTCAAACAGCTTTCCAGCGTTACCTGTTTAATAGGACGCTGGGAATTGTTAGATCTTATTTGCAGTGTATTACTACGTTGCTACCAAAGTAGATATAAATACACACTTGTATTTTCTTTCATGTTTCTAATCAAACGCTCTGTGTGTGTTTGTGTCTGTCTCTGTGCGTGTGTGTGTTTGTGTGTGTGTGTGTGTGTGTGTGTGTGTGTTTGTTTCGCCTCAGGTGGCAGAGACAGGCGCGGTGGTCCAGTGTTAACGTTTCCATCACGCAGCAACCATGACAGAATACGAACGGACGACCTGAGAAGACTGATCGCCTACCTCGCCGGCATCCCCAGGTTGTGCATTCATTACATTTGTTCTGTGATGTGTGTGTGAGCACAGTACGTGTGTGTGTGTGTGAGTTGTCATATTTTTAAGAGCGAAGGATAAGCAATGTCTTGAAATGAACAAACACCCAGAGCAAGTGGATGAGGCTCTGTAAGCAAACACGTGAGGGAGCTGAGATGAGCATGTGAGGGGCCAGCGAGGAATGGGGGAGAGAAATAATTCAAGACCAGTTAGGTTGCTGCAGCTTTTTCGCTGCCAAAAAATCAGTTTCAAGACATAGTGAGATGCCGAGATGGAGGGGGAAAGCCTGAGCTGAGAGAGGGATGTATAACAGAAAGCAAATGATGGAAGGAAGGATCAGAGAGAAACCAGTGGAGAGAGAGGGAG
>NW_019514909.1:0-840 GCF_002814215.2 Seriola lalandi dorsalis
GTCATCAAGCTGGGTCATCCAATGAGGATGTCGTTGGACACGCTGACTGAGGTGACCAACATCAGGTCGATCTGGATGTTATTAGGGATGTGTGGGAGATCAGGCAGGTCCTGTGTTCAGTTAGAGAGGATGGGTCACTGCAGCTCACTTTTAGCTTTTTAACATGTAGGTCGGAGTGTGTTGTGTTTTTTTTAATTGTGGGTTTTTGATAGTTGACTGCTAATTTATTAGTAGCTGTGAAATGGACCATTTCAGTTCAGTTCAGTTTAGTTTATTTCGAACATGTGCGAGTAAAACAACAAAGTAAACTGAAAAACAAACAAATCCAATAACAATAGTCAAAACAGAAATAATACTGTGTCCGAAAAGGAGTAGGATGAAGCATATGCTTATTTAAACCTACCCCTTCTCCACTACTCAAATGATTTCTCCCCAAACATATATATTTACATAAAAAAGAAAAAAAGAAGTAGAAAATAAATAGATTAACTAAACAAATACATAAATCATTTATCATTCATGAAAACACCTGATTATTAAAGCAGCTCTTCCTCCCTGTACCTGGTGAAAACCATGTGTTTGTACCGCTTTTTAAACCGGATCATGCTCGGACATTTGCTTGAGTCTGTTCCACAGCCTCACTCCACAAACCTTTTAGTGTTGTACGTGCCCGCTGATGTTTTAAGGTGAACTCACCCCTCAGATTATAACCCCCAACTCTGTAAAAAAAAAACAATCGTTGAATATTTCCAGGAAGTAGATTGTTTATTGCTTTGTACATAATTTGTGCTGTTTGGAAATGAACCAGGTCAGTGAATTTTTATGTTTTTGATTTTAAGA
>NW_019514910.1:0-321 GCF_002814215.2 Seriola lalandi dorsalis
ATGACTTTTTATGCCTTACTATACTATGACTTTTTTATGACTTTTTATGCCTTACTATACTATGACTTTTTTTTGACTTTTTATGCCTTACTTTACTGTCACTTTTATGCCTTATTATTCTATGACTTTTTATGCCTTACTACATTGACTTTTGCCTTACTATACCATGACTTTTTTATACCTTGCTATAATATGACATTTTTATGCCTCAATGAACTTGTACTTTTTATAAATTGCTATACAATTACTTTTTGTGCCTTTCTATACCATGAATAGCAGCAAGGCATAAAAGGTCTTAGTTCAGAGAGGCATAAAAGTCAT
>NW_019514911.1:0-807 GCF_002814215.2 Seriola lalandi dorsalis
GGTCAGCTCTAAGTTCAGGATGCACCTAAAACGCATTGAAGACACATTTAAGATCCGATCACTCAGACAACATTCAGAGGTCATTGGAGGAGCAACTACGTCCTCTGATAGATCGCCTACTCCACTGATGTCCTCTGACAAAGTCTGGGTAGGTTTCATCGTGACCCCAAAATATTTTACTATTTCAGATGGATAAAGCCTTATTTCATTGTAGAGCTGTGAGCAGAGCAATGATTCACTCAACCCCTCCTGCTCTCTCTCTCACTCACTCACTCACTCACTCACTCACTCACTCTCTCTTTTTCTCTCTCGCTCTCTCTCTCACTCACATACACACAAGCACATTGACAACAGACTTGTCTGTTGGACTGGCTAAAAACAACAACACATACTCGTTTACTCATATATAAAGCAGGGAAGTGAGATCAGATCACAAGTCTTCACTGGAGACCCATTGTTGATGTGAACTGACGTACTTAGAGCTGACCACTTTTGATCATAAGTTTACAGATCACAAGACGCATGTTAATGCAGGTCTGAACAGAGCCTGATTCGCACCTTACATTCAGAGGTCATTGGAGGAGCACCTACTTCCTCTGATAGATCGCCTACTCTACTGATATCATCTGACACAGTCTGGTTAGGTTTCATCATGAACCCAAAATGTTTTACTATTTCAAATGGATAAAGCCTTATTTCATTGTAGAGCTGTGAGCAGAGCAATGATTCACTAAACCCATTTGCATAGCAACAGCTGCTGAGCCTGGTGAATATTTAAAGTTGTCCACCAAACTGACAGAAAACCCC
>NW_019514912.1:0-953 GCF_002814215.2 Seriola lalandi dorsalis
ACACTGACACGGACACAGACACTGACACAGACACAGACACAGACACTGACACTGACACAGATACTGACACAGATACAGACACTGACACAGACACTGACACAGACACAGACACTGACACGGACACAGACACTGACACGGACACAGACACTGACACAGACACAGACACAGACACTGACACTGACACAGATACTGACACAGATACAGACACTGACACAGACACAGACACTGACACAGACACTGACACAGACACAGACACTGACACAGACACTGACACAGACACTGACACAGACACAGACACTGACACAGATACTGACACAGACACAGACACTGACACTGACACAAACACTGACACAGACACAGACACTGACACAGACACTGACACAGACACTGACACAGACACAGACACTGAGACAGACACTGACACAGACACAGACACTGACACAGACACTGACACTGACACTGACACAGACAAAGACAATGACACTGACACAGACACTGACACAGACAAAGACAATGACACTGACACAGACACACACACAGACACAGACACAGACACTGACACAGACAAAGACAATGACACTGACACAGACAAAGACACTGACACTGACACAGACACTGACACAGACTCAGACACTGACACTGACACAGACACAGACTCACTGGTGAATACACTGGATCATTTAGCAGCTAAAGAGCCAGACATTTCCATCAGGAGTTGCTAGAATCCGAAAACAGAGATAAAGGAAATATTGGACTCATATTATTCAGATAGACACAAACAGGACTGTTGGTGAACAGATTTAGTCAGTTGTTGGGTTTTGTCTGTGTTGCACTCAACTGGCCAGAAAAAAAAAAAAAACGAGAACAATAAAGGATTTTAAAAAAACAAAATTGGCCATCCTCACCATTATCTTTGAAATACAAATATCAGTATCAGCTTATAAAATCCTGGC
>NW_019514913.1:0-843 GCF_002814215.2 Seriola lalandi dorsalis
TTTCAGCTCATTGTTTTGGTTTTTTCAGCCCACAGCTTCAGTGTTTCGATTCACTCTCACTAAATCCTCCTAAATCCATTTCAGTCCAGCTCCAAACAGTAACAGACAAAGTTAGAGAGTAGGTGGTGAACAACTTCCTGCTTCGTGTCCGCCTCTCTACCGCCAGCCCCCCAATAAAGGCAAAAATGCCAAAACTAATTAACTCACCATTAAAATTGTTAATCGCTATTTTCACTTCTGTAATAAAGGCTACAGAAATAATTATTCATCCTTGTGTGCTATCAAGTAGGTGGAGGTACTTCCACCTCACAGTAAATGGTATGTTATGTTCACTACTTGTTTCTGTGTTGTTTTGTAGACTGTTTGAAATCACTCCTTCATTCACTCCTTCATTTCTCCCTATAACAGAGTAGTTTACTCTATAGGTTGTCACAATATACTGGTATTGATGATAACCATGATATTTAAAAAATTTAATTTTGATATTGTGTTAATAATGCACGCCAGCTGATCTAATATGCTGATGGCACATGTTCGGTCTTGTGGATCCTTTATGTATCAGCTCATCTTGTTGCATTTTCACTGTCCATCAAGTGCAGTTCTTTTTATGCACTTTTGTACAGTTATGGTTACAGACTCTCTCTCCACCTCCCTACACTTGTATTTTCAATTTTTTGTCTAATTTGCCAAAAAAAAAGAGACAAAACGCACAATAAACAAGTTAAGGATTAATTTGACTGCTAGCATTATCATTTTTATCATTAATTCAAATTTTCTGTAGATAATGTGATTATCGATTCTTTAGGCCACAATAATCTGATATCATGCTCTATAATAAGCATT
>NW_019514914.1:0-386 GCF_002814215.2 Seriola lalandi dorsalis
CTATCTATCTATCTATCTATCTATCTATCTATCTATCTATCTATCTATCTATCTATCTATCTATCTATCTATCTATCTATCTATATTAACAATGGATCAAACACATGTAATGTAAGAGTGATAAACTTATAATGATCACTAGTAATGATCACTTCTCAGTGTTTTAGCTGTTGGGTCTGTAAATGTCGTGTTTTGGTCCCAAAACGTTGTTTCCAGCAGAAGCAGCTGTTTTCATAGAAACATCTGTAAACAGCCTCTACCTGATCAGCAGCAAAAAGCAAACAGATACAGTCACAGAGCAGCTGGTGAACACAGAGACAGATATTTCCCTCAAGAGCTGGTGGAGACCAAACACAGAGCTAAAAGAGGGAACAGTGGACTGAGAC
>NW_019514915.1:0-400 GCF_002814215.2 Seriola lalandi dorsalis
TTTCTGAGTTCAACGCCAGTCTCCTCGTCATGACGACCGACGGGATCTTCACACAAACAATCCACCATTAACTCAGTTATTAAAACCATCAAAACTAATCCAGACCAGATCCAGATCCAGACCATGTCCAGATCCAGACCAGACCAGATCCAGACCAGACCAGATCCAGACCAGAACAGACCAGATCCAGATCCAGACCACGTCCAGGTCCAGACCAGATCCAGATCCAGACCATGTCCAGATCCAGATCCAGACCAGAACAGACCAGATCCAGATCCAGACCACGTCCAGGTCCAGACCAGATCCAGATCCAGACCATGTCCAGATCCAGATCCAGACCAGAACAGACCAGATCCAGATCCAGACCACGTCCAGGTCCAGACCAGATCCAGATCCAGAC
>NW_019514916.1:0-386 GCF_002814215.2 Seriola lalandi dorsalis
GCCTCTCACCTCTCAGTCTCCCTCTCTTTCTTCCAGCTTTTTGATCATGTAGGGGAAGCTGAGATGACCCTAAGGAATACTGGCAAGGTGGGCTTTAAATTCAGTATCATATACCCTCCAAGGGAGGAGGACAATGAGTCTGATGAAGAGGCAGGAGGACAGAGGAAAGCTCCAGAAGAGGACGAGCAGCAGCTAGATGCAAGGCAGCAAAAAGACAATGGGCAAAATGAGGAGAAGGTCAGACCAGGCCAGCCCATTGTCATCCCCAGCTTGGTGAGCTTGTCTTGGAGCAATTTCAGATATGGGGGTCATTCATTATGTATAAAGGGTTTTTACCTGTTTTTGTGTGTGTGTGTGTGTGTGTGTGTGTGTGTGTGTGTGTGTGT
>NW_019514917.1:0-893 GCF_002814215.2 Seriola lalandi dorsalis
TGTGAGAAAAAAAAATCCAGTGGGCACAATAAAGTCTACCAAACTAATAATTAATGTTTTTTTCCTCATACAACACTGATTTTAATGATCTGAGTGTTGCAACATTTCCTTAGTGGAGAAAAATTTTATCAACACAGTCAAATTAATGCCTTGCCCTTTTATTATTCTCTCATATCCCATGGGCATGGTTCAGCCCTGAACTAAAAAAGAGCCTCCCAGAGATGACACACCAGTACTGTACATCTTGTACTAAAAAGAGAGACTTGTTTCTATTGTATCCTCTACAGGTGACACTTACAGCAGCACAGCAGTTTTCGAGTCATAGCAGAAAAGAAAAATATCGGAGGTAAAGAGAGCTGATCTTTGGAGTTCTTGGATGAACAGTCAGTGTCTATTCAGCAGCTCTTAAGCCTGCTACAAGCCTGCTGCTGATTAGGACTATACAACAAGAAAAGAAACAAGCACCAATCAGCATATGCACATTACACACACCTCATATTTCCTGTAGTTTACCAGGAGGGCCAGAAGGACCACAGCATCGTAACCATGCTGCCCTCTACTGGAGACATCTGACAGAATCTGAGGAGGGGGGAGAGAGAGAGAGAGAGAGAGAGAGAGAGAGAGAGAGAGAGAGAGAGAGAGATGACCACACTGGGAGGAAAAGAAAAAGAATCACAGGAAATCACAGAACTACATTAAACACAGTCTTCCACTAATCACTTACTTGTAGAATGGCTTCAAAGATGCTGTTGATCATCACATATTCCAGTATGGTGTTCTGACTAATATTGTCTGTTACCTGTCAACACACACATTTTCACATATTTAAAAGTGTTTAAGTTAAAAGGACAACAAACATTCCCCCAAAGCTCATCACCACTTCTTTCATGTTG
>NW_019514918.1:0-607 GCF_002814215.2 Seriola lalandi dorsalis
GCACACGCTGATTGTACTGTATGTTGCCCCCCTGAGTGTAACCCGTTCTGTCCCATATGGGTGAAAGGAATGTCTCCCTTTAGCGCACAGATGTAGGCACACAGAGACACGTTTCCTCTTTCTGCAGCACATAATACAGTCATTGATGACTTGACCGTGACATACACTTTACATATTAGTTAATGTGTATCGTTTAACAAGATCAAGAGAATTACAGCTTAAGTACCATTACATAACGGGCTATGCAATGTTTTCCAAGCTATATAAATCCCCCTCACTACTCAATGTAAAAAATGTCGCCTAGATAATATTTACTTCTCATACATAATGGAAGTTGTTTCAATGCAGAATGTTTTAAACATTTAAAATGTATTTTCCATATCGTCACCTTCCTAAAATAATGGCCTAAGTCATGTTTTGACAAAAATGTTTTTTTTGCCTAAATCACCCCCTCATGATGCTGGCCACCTCTGGTAAAATCGCCTGAATCCTCAGTTGAGGGGAACATGCAATTCTACCCCCGGTTGTATAATGGCCTATGTCAAAAGTGTGACTCTTTTGTTGAGTTTTTTGTGTTTCCTGAAAAACCTGAAAAAATGACTTAGGC
>NW_019514919.1:0-970 GCF_002814215.2 Seriola lalandi dorsalis
AAAAAAAAAACAAGATAAAAAGTCCACAGCAATGCTAACACCTCTGTGACTCTGGAAAGACAGTGCTTTGAGCTAAATGCTCGCAATAACAATGCTAACATGCTAATGCTAACCAAGTAATGCTTACCATGTTCACCATCTAACTTTAGTATTAGCATAGATTTGCTAAGTAGCCCGGGACAATGGAGGCTGATGGGAATGTCAGGGGATCACAAAGTAAGATTCATCCTCTGGGGACGTGAATGTCGGTACAAAATCCAGACAGACCAGGACTGTCAGCAATGCCCTGCGAAAGAGATTAAATCTCTGTGTACTAGTTTAAACATTTGCTTTTCCATTTCAGCTGTGCCACCTCTAACATTCACTTTAACATGTCAGGACCTCAGAGGCTTGTGGACACAATAGAGAAGGGAGCTGAGGTGGGAAATGATTCCAGCTGAGAATATACGCTTCAGTTCAGACAGAGATGTGGACGCCTAGTGAACAGAGACAGACAGAATGTGCTACTTACTTATTTACTTGCATAACAGAATGAAATATGACATCAGGGCTTCAGGCCAATGCCTTAGCCAAGCACGCAGATACACACGCACGCGCGCACGCACACACGCGCGCGCGCACACACACACACACACACACAAGTCCAAACTCGTGATGATTATCCAAAAATGCACATGGGGAAACATGCTGTACAGACAATAAATAAACACTCTTCTGATAATCTCACAAAAATCTAAATATATATTCTCAAAGCGCTTTTATCCAAACCCAATCCAAAACCCTTCTAACATAAACATATACAACATATGAGAACATTCCAGACTTAGGATGATTTTGTAACAACTATTATAATCATGATAAAAACGTTTCCCAAAAATCAAACCGCCACCACTAATATCCAAGTTATAGAAGTTCCCTATGCGAATGGGAAATGTGTGTCTGTAAGAGGAAGGCCTGCTCAACTATTACT
>NW_019514920.1:0-889 GCF_002814215.2 Seriola lalandi dorsalis
GTGGCTTACACAAGACACACACCTTTAGATTCACTATGTTAACAAACTAGGGCTCCCATGGGTCCTTGATATCCTTGAAAGTTTTTGAAAATTGACATAAATAGATGGTTCTATTCATGTCATTTAAGTTTTTTCTTTTTACCTAATGTTAGTAAATAGGATTAGTGTTGCCGTCTACATGTGTGCAAGAGACCACACAGTCTGCCATCACTGTAACATAAAAAGTGTTCACATTCAAGTGAGCTTCTGTAAACTGCTCGTTCTCATCATAAAAATTCTTAGGCCGGGAACATACTGAATGCGTGGAGGCTGCGGAATGTCTTGATTTTGATCTCGGCGTGCATGTTAACCGACATGCGTCTCACAACCTGTCAACCTCATATTGACATCATAACAGCAACATTACATAAAACTTACTCCGTCCACTATAGTTGTCTATGTCTAGACAGAAGCTGAATATGATCACACATGAAAAAGTATGAATATATTTTCTTTAACCATTTCAGCAGCTTCATGTGGAGAGAGACATTTTACTGATGTTTTCTGTCAAAAATAAATCAGAAATTAATGTACAGTGAAAAGAATTCCAACAACCTGCAAACTCCTATGTCGAGAGTTAGAGACGCAGCCGGTGTGAACACAAACACGTGATTCTCCACAGCAGCTCAGCGACATCAGCTGCAATGCAGGCAGTGTGTTCCCAGTGTTAGTTTTGTAACAAGAATTAAACTTGATCTGTCTATTAGCAGATAAATCTATGTTGTTCATTTTTTTGTTCTGTCACCTCGCTATCTCTCTATCTATATATCTATTCCTCACTCTTCTTTTCAACAAGTTGGGAAGCCGACAGCAGAGCCTAACTTTGTTTTTGAACTTCAATAAACATCAA
>NW_019514921.1:0-735 GCF_002814215.2 Seriola lalandi dorsalis
CCCCACCCCCCTCAGCTGTGTCATTTGTTATCACCTCATGACTCCTCCGGTGCACTGTGCAATTGGCCGAGCTCCTCCAGGGTGAGGGGTCAAGCCTTTAAAAGGGAATTACTTCATTGACACAATAAGAGATGACAGTTTATTTGACGTCTTACCACCACTTCACTCCCCTCCTACATCCAGCCCCGCCTTGCATCCTAACTGCTCCCTAGGGTGCACTGGATCTTTGTGTGTTTGTGGGTGTATTAGGTAGGTGGGTGAATCCATGTGCTTGTGTGTATATGTGTATACTGTCTTCATGTGTTTATCTGTGTACCTGAGTACCTGTTTAGTTTTTTTTAAGAAAAGCATTTGTGCCTGAAGAAACTGTGACTTAATAAAATGATATACTGGTATAATCTGACCAGAGGAAAATCAAGATATCACAGTAGAATTTGCTGCAGTTGTAAAAAGATGAATTGAAATAAAATGGAAGTTTATTTATGTTTCTGGTGTTAAAATGTCAGTTAGTACTGGTGTATCCACTGCTCCCAATGTATTCTGTTCCGTGTGTGTGCGTGCGTGTGTGTATTTATCACTGCATCTCTGTCAAGTGTATTTAGAATGAATAGACTGCAGATGTTACTTAGGATTCAAGCGCAGTCCCGGGGCTTCTGTTTGTGTGTGTGTGTGTGTGTGTGTGTGTGTGTGTGTATGCATGTGTTCGTCAGTGTGTGCGAAAGAGACAGACAGAGA
>NW_019514922.1:0-334 GCF_002814215.2 Seriola lalandi dorsalis
GTGCGTGTGTGTATTTATCACTGCATCTCTGTCAAGTGTATTTAGAATGAATAGACTGCAGATGTTACTTAGGATTCAAGCGCAGTCCCGGGGCTTCTGTTTGTGTGTGTGTGTGTGTGTGTGTGTGTGTGTGTGTATGCATGTGTTCGTCAGTGTGTGCGAAAGAGACAGACAGAGAGTGAGTGAGTGATTGACACCAGACATGTGTGTCACACCCAGGGGGACTGGGAGAGGCCATGCAGCCAGTCTGGCAGGTCATTATCAGTGTGTCACATAGTGGCGTGACGGCTACTTCCTCTGAGACAAAACGCGCGCACACACACACACACACACA
>NW_019514923.1:0-731 GCF_002814215.2 Seriola lalandi dorsalis
ATAGGTTGTAAACAAGTCAATAATCTATCTATCTATCTATCTATCTATCTATCTATCTATCTATCTATCTATCTATCTATCTATCTATCTATCACTATTTGGAGGTAAAACTAAAAGTGAGAGCTTACAAAATGATGGTAATAATCCATCATTGCACAGAAAATCTGTCTGCACAACTGCAATATATCATAATTTTTTATAGCACACAGGTGACAATTTTACAGTTCAATTTCATTTCCTCTAACAAAAACGTTTGGCTAACCCGGGGCATTATGGTTGCACCAGAAAGTCAGAGGGGTTGTGATGAAGTGATTTGATTTCAAGTTCAACCTTGACCCAATTTGCGCCATTGACCAGTGCTGACCTTTAAGGGAACAGAGAGTCTGAGAGTCCAAAATGGAGGAAGCTAACATAGCGTTTTAGGTTGCACCACCCACTATAACATAAACTCCTCTGTGGGAGTATAAACTGCTCTGAAAGATGCATGGTTCGCACAAAGAGAAAGGAGCCAATAGTAAAAATACTTTTTTTTTAATACATTGTGCAAACTTATTTTCCTGTTAGCAAGTACACCAACAAGCTGCTAACTGACAGTTAGCAAGCAGTTAGCATGTTTTGATTTCCTTCTTCCCTCTTCAGTATGGTTTATGATACTGACAACAAATGTTAAATGCTTGATCTTTACATTTACTGTCTCTTAATTCCACCACAGACACACACACACACACACA
>NW_019514924.1:0-488 GCF_002814215.2 Seriola lalandi dorsalis
ACACACACACACACACTCACAAAAATACACAGAGGTGTGAGCGTAAATGTGAGTGCAGACACATATGTGTTTAAGCAAACTCATATCCACAAACTGATACGCGTGTAAAAATGCTATAATTCTGTGTATACATAACTCAACACACATTTGTAAACACACACAGCAGCAATAAACAGGTGCTCCTGTGTGTTTAGAGATGAGTAGGCGGCATTAAAGGATAATTCCAGTTTATTACACCTGGGATCTTATTTCATAGTTTTGGTTATCATTTCTATTGGTTATGATGGTATATGAAAGTAATGAGGTCTGGGAAAATGGCGATCTGTCAACAACAAAGTTTGACAGGTCAAGAAACAAGCAGTCAGACAATCACATAGGTTGTAAACAAGTCAATAATCTATCTATCTATCTATCTATCTATCTATCTATCTATCTATCTATCTATCTATCTATCTATCTATCTATCACTATTTGGAGGTAAAACTAAA
>NW_019514925.1:0-877 GCF_002814215.2 Seriola lalandi dorsalis
TGAACTGTCATGTGATTATATTATCTTTTGAATTATTCTTTTTGCACAACTTTTGGTGTTGTAGATGAGCTGACCTTGTGTCCTGGTACTTCGGTCCCCGGCACCGCAGCCTTCATGGTGAAGTTGTCCACGCCGGCTTTGCTCAGGGAGTCCAGCAGCTTCTGTCTGTTGTCCTCAGCTGCAGGCGGCTGGAGGCGCTGCTCCACCGCCGCCTGCCGCTCCTCAGCCAGTCTGAGACACAAACGCCACAAACTCACTACACATTAAGATCAGGAGGAATCCTCTATCACAGATCAGCAGAGTGTTTTTACTTGGTAAACTCTCTGCTGCTAGAATGTGCTTGTTAAGAGTGCAGGGCCATTTGACAGGGCGTCATCCTACAGAACTACACATCCATTATCAAAACAAAATTTATTCAAGAGTTTCACCTATAATCATTTTGTAAGTCAAGAGACAGATTTTAGCTGCCAAGAGTCTGCAGCTGATCTGATCCTACATGTGTGTCCTGTTTAATCTGTAAAATCAGAGATGGAAACCAACTGGAAACTATTTCGATAAACTACTAATTGTTTGAGAGCAGAATTTCAACCGTTCTCTAGTTACAGCTTCTCCAAATCTCTGTTTTATATCATTGTAAACTAGATGTCTTTGGGTTTTGGACATTTGGTTGGACAAATCAAAACATTTAAATATGTTACTTTGTATTCTGAGGAACTATGACAGACATTTTTAAAAACTCTGACACTTAGCACACAAAATCATTTATCGAATAATTGAGAAAATAAATGGCAGATTAGTTAATTATTAAAAGTTAATTAATAAAAATAATCGTTAGCTACAGCCTTAATTAAAATTAAATTGACTGATTGTTAATTAT
>NW_019514926.1:0-914 GCF_002814215.2 Seriola lalandi dorsalis
ACTACTTTAAACTATTGAGCTCTATATAAAGTCGTTCATACAGGCTCCACGTCAGACCGCTATGACAGTAACGATGTCTCAGTGTTAATCTAATCATGTCAGAGTCGGATATAATTTCCTTGCAGAGTCAGCACTTCTAATACAAGCAGATGATACCTCTGTACTTTGTTCAGTGCAGTACTTTTTACTTGTCAAGCAGTATTTTTACATTGTTGTACTGACTCTTCACTCCTCCGCTGCAGATGCAGTACATTGACGCTCTGGACGGCGAGGACCTCCTGCTGACCGGCGAGGTGAAGTGGCGCCCCCTGGTGGAGGAGAACGCACAGAGCATCCTGAAGGTGGTCACACCCACGTACAACGACACCGGACTGTGAGACGAAGGGACGGACTCCTGTTTCCTCTCATCCAAAGTCCTTCCCCTCATGTCCTCCTCTCTCACGTGTTGACTTCCTTTCTCCTCCCTAGAAACATGTAACATTTTCCCTCATCTCTCTCTCTCTCTCTCTCCCTCTCTCCCTCTCTCTCTCCCTCTCCCCTCTCCTCTCTCCCCTGTCATATAAGGTGGGATTTTAAATTTGACGTAAGGTCTGTAGCTTTCTCAAACGCTCCTTTACTTCTCTTTTCTCCCAAAACTCTTCTCCTCCACTTCTTCCTCCTCCTCCTCCTCCTCCTCCTCCTCCTCCTCCTCTGCCTGAACGATTTGTCCACCAGAAGTCTGTTTGAGGAGGAGCGGTATAAACAGGGTAGACAGTCAGGGATTATTTTTCATTTTTACACACATACCCGTGCTCGTTCACCCGTCAATCAGCAAAGCAACCAGTTCACAACCATGGAAACACCGTGCATCGCCATCCTCCGCCGCCGTCGTCGTCGTCCTGTCGGTTTCGAGAGCCTCCGCCGATTCCTCTCTG
>NW_019514927.1:0-468 GCF_002814215.2 Seriola lalandi dorsalis
ACACACACACACACACTCACAAAAATACACAGAGGTGTGAGCGTAAATGTGAGTGCAGACACATATGTGTTTAAGCAAACTCATATCCACAAACTGATACGCGTGTAAAAATGCTATAATTCTGTGTATACATAACTCAACACACATTTGTAAACACACACAGCAGCAATAAACAGGTGCTCCTGTGTGTTTAGAGATGAGTAGGCGGCATTAAAGGATAATTCCAGTTTATTACACCTGGGATCTTATTTCATAGTTTTGGTTATCATTTCTATTGGTTATGATGGTATATGAAAGTAATGAGGTCTGGGAAAATGGCGATCTGTCAACAACAAAGTTTGACAGGTCAAGAAACAAGCAGTCAGACAATCACATAGGTTGTAAACAAGTCAATAATCTATCTATCTATCTATCTATCTATCTATCTATCTATCTATCTATCTATCACTATTTGGAGGTAAAACTAAA
>NW_019514928.1:0-819 GCF_002814215.2 Seriola lalandi dorsalis
TATTCAGTCAGAGAAACGGATACAGATATTTTTGCTTCACATCATTTTATGCAATCCTTTCCAAGACTGATATTTTCAAATGATTGTGAGTAGGGGAAAAAATCAGCGACATGAAAATGATTTGCAAATTCTCTTCGGCCGTCGACTGCTTGTTAAACGCTACTCTGTAGTTGTGCCACGGAGCAAGCAACCCCTCATCATGCTCATTTTGCATCTTTATGGGTGCAGCACTGGCATGTCCGCTGTTTTTAAATGTTATATTTGCTGCTGTTTGAAATGCTGAGGGGTGAGTTCCATGTCCTGGCAGCTCATACAACATTGCGCTGGCTGATGATGCACCATGGCTTGATGGCTCTCATAGACTGTAACCATACTATAATATTCTTGACCTACAGTCCACCCGTTTGCTATGCATCCACTGACAAATCCCAAAAGTGTATGGCTCATTTTTCCTTCCCTCTGCAT
Organism: Seriola lalandi dorsalis; assembly: GCF_002814215.2. NCBI lineage: Eukaryota > Metazoa > Chordata > Actinopteri > Carangiformes > Carangidae > Seriola > Seriola lalandi. The sequence goes on from NW_019514928.1 coordinate 466, forward strand.
TTTTACATTGTCCTCTTTGAGAGGTCAAACTGTTTGTCTTTCTTTGGTTCTGATTAAATATCAGGAACTTACTGTATATTCCTTGTTTTACTTTTATGAATCAGAAAATTGCGAAACCCTTGTAGCATGTGCCCTTTAAAAGCGAATTTCACGGGGCGTCGTGTAGCGTAGTGGTTTAAGCAGGCGCCCCATGTGTAGAGGCTACAGTCCTCGCTGCAGTTGGCCCCGGTTCGAATCCCGCATCGGACGGCCTTTCGCTGCATGTCATTCCCCCTCTCTCTGCCTCCCTGTTTCCTGTCACTCTCCACTGTGCTGTCCATTAAAGGCATAAAAAGCCCAAAAAAATATACTTTA
>NW_019514929.1:0-476 GCF_002814215.2 Seriola lalandi dorsalis
GTGGTTTAAGCAGGCGCCCCATGTGTAGAGGCTACAGTCCTCGCTGCAGTTGGCCCCGGTTCGAATCCCGCATCGGACGGCCTTTCGCTGCATGTCATTCCCCCTCTCTCTGCCTCCCTGTTTCCTGTCACTCTCCACTGTGCTGTCCATTAAAGGCATAAAAAGCCCAAAAAAATATACTTTAAAAAAATAAAAGCGAATTTCATGATGTGAATTTTGAGATTCCATCTGATCCTTGCACAAATGAGTCATTCTAAGTGCTTTACTGTGTCTTGTCCATGTAACATCCTCCAAATGAGCAATGTGACAGGACATGATTCAATGTCATATTCTGTCCCACAGGTTCAAGACCAAGCCACACACTTCAACATGTGTACAAAAAAAACAAAGCACAAGGTGAACACCAACATGGGGAAAAGGCCTCTGCTGTCAGCACTGTCCTTTATGCACCCACAAATGTCATCCACGATACATGT
>NW_019514930.1:0-810 GCF_002814215.2 Seriola lalandi dorsalis
CATCAGACAGCGTTTACATTAAATGGAAAGCACGTGGTGGTGGCGGCGTAGATGGTGCTGTTTAACTGGCGCGTAATTACGCACGGCAGACGAGTGACGCTCGCTCGGGATTCCGCTTATCAGCTACTTGTGATCGCATGAGAGAGAGAAAGAGAGAGAGAGAGTGTGTGTGTGTGAGTGTGTGTGTGTGTGTGTGTGTTCGGGGCGTGGCTTCTCTGTGAAATTCAGTTTTTCCCCCCTTTTTTTCTTGCGCTTCTCCCTCCACTTCAAAACTGCTGTTGCGGGTTTAGTCGTGTGACACCGAGCCTCCGACGCAGATCTACAGATGCCGCTGAAATGCTCCACAGATCGGTCGCTGTTGATGTGAAAACATCCAGAGACGATGTACAGGTTCATTAAGGTGAGCGAAGACCATGTTCAGTGACTTTACATCTGTTTTGACGCAAACTTCAGCTTTAATGCGCAGCTACAGCTTCTGTCAACTTTCTGATGCTGGAACATTTTTCTCAAGATGGATATGAAGTAATTTCTCTCTCTCCTGCAGATGGCTGGATGTGCAGCTCACACTTGTGGAATATTCCTGGATTATAGCAGAAAGACTTTTTTACTCCTCTGGGACTAGACACAGTGTTGTGGGTTACCGTCTGCAGGTTTTAGTCCTTGAACACACTTTGCTGAGATGAATACGTTATACATCGTGATTGAAGTGGTTATTGCTGTTCTCTCCATATCCGGCAACATACTGGTTTGCTGGGCTGTCGCCATCAACACCACTTTGAAGAACGCTACCAACTATTTTCTGGTGTCCCT
>NW_019514931.1:0-760 GCF_002814215.2 Seriola lalandi dorsalis
ATCATGGAACAAAGTTTTAAAAAAAAGTGTGTAAAAGTATTAATTAAATTATTTCATTTTCCAGGACTGGGGCCCTGTTATGTTTTCGTAAATATATAACTAACTTGAATGATTGTTGATATTTTGGCACAAATCTGGTCATGGTTCACTTCGTTCATTCTCAGTTCAGTGTTCTTGTTTACAGTTTAATTTTCTCATTTATGAGTTCTTTTTAAATTCACGGTTTGTTATTTTTTTCTTCATCGATATTACTTGAGTTCAGTCACCAAGTAATTGATTTGGCGCAGATTTTTATGACAGGACTGCGTAATATTCGTAAACACAGGGTCATGACCGGAGTTACTGATGGTTAATTGGTCTGATGTTGCATCTGCAGCCCTAGTTCGCAGGGACGCTCATCATGTCGTGTGGATGCCTGTTGAATTAAGCAGAATATCAAAATTATGCCTACTGAGCAATTAAACAAATTAAAGCTAAATTTGACAGGGCCTTGAGATTATGTGGAAAAAAAGAAAAAAGAAATTACTTTTTTTGTGTATTTGTTTGCATTTAAACAAACAAAATTGCAAAGTAATTTTTACCTTGGCCTTTGGTTTCCATGAAAGTCTTGGGGCACTTGTCGTCTTTGCATAATGAGCAATCCTGCCTTGTTCAAGCTTTTATATAGACAAAAACACAACTGGCTTGTCTGTGGAATTCAGAAAGAGTCTGTGGATAACTACTTTCCCTTTCACACTATTCAACAACTAGGTGGAAACAG
>NW_019514932.1:0-1219 GCF_002814215.2 Seriola lalandi dorsalis
CACTGCAGATGTTTTATTACATAAGTCATTATCCCCGTGTTTGAAGTCATACAATATATGACTCACATTTAACCAATCCTGTCGGTCTGCAGGAGGATGTCAGCAGCTGGAGATGTTATCTTTCCATTAATGCGACAACATTTATCATTATCTACCATTTTAGCTTCTTGCTCTGCACATTATCCAGAGATGACACTGAGAACAGGCTGAAAGGGGAATAAGAGGGAGTTTGTTTACAGCTGTGTTGACAGATGTTTTCACTGCAAGCTCTGGTTTACTGTCATGTTGACTGAATGTCTCTGTGGTCTGTCCAGGGAGGACACTTTCTTCATGCAGCCACTCTACACAGCATCCAGACTGTGAGAGGCAACGCAAGAATGAATTTGTTTTTTTATCGTGAACTTTCCAAAACCAAAACTGACTTCTGTCAGCAAGTGTTGAATAAAATAACACAACCAGAGTGAGGTCTTTCAATAAGCTATTTGTAAGTTTTGCTATAGTTACATAGCCACCGTTAGCATTAGCAGCTGTTTATGTACCAGTCTAGAAGAAATGCTGCGAGTTCAGCATCAAACTAAATTCCTTTACTCACCAAGAGCTGCCTCCAGTGGTGTCTATAGAAAACCTCATTTGCAAGGCGACATAGATCGAAATATACGTATATTGTAAATAATGAGTAACTGCCATATAGTTTACACATTTTGAGTTTCTAAACGTATATGAATATAAGTAAAATATGTGACAGATAGTGTATGAATAATTAAAAATATATATTATTTGCAGTACACTGAAAATATTTAAAGATGTCAAATAGTGGCCTAATGTACACTTACATGAACTGTTACTTGTTGCTATGCCATTCTCATTTCAAATGGTTCCGGTGTGTCTACATTTTTTAAGAAAATGAACAAATGTATTTTTTCTCTCAAATTGAAAAAGATTGTTGCAAATGATCAAAATCAGATGGAGAAATAGCTCCACAGACTTTTCTTCGCTGTCTAATATCTCTCATTATTGGCTCACTGGGTGAGTTGTTTTATCAGAAAAGGAACATTCATGAATTTTTGTCATGTTTTTTAATCTATTTTTCTTCTTTATCAGCTCAGTTGTTTAATAATTCCTAAACTATGTATCTCCTAAGGGCCCAGTCGTGCAAGCATTTAATTCATATTTAATTTATACAAAAAATATGTAGCAAAAATATGAAATGGATTCTTGC
>NW_019514933.1:0-817 GCF_002814215.2 Seriola lalandi dorsalis
ACGCATCAAAGTCTCGGCTCCACACAGGCCCCTCCTCTTTGACCATATTTGGATTAGCTGGCAATTAGGGGGCGGGGTCAGACACTGCCAAGATGGCGATAGTGGAGCAGCTAACTCTGAGCTTCAGAAACCTGTGAGTGACGTCACCAAGGGCGACGTCCATCTTTACTTACAACTCGAATGATGTCGTGCGGCTGCAGCTCGACCGCTCGCACGACGAACGCCACGAATGTGTCTCGAGCTGAAGAGGAACAAACCTCGTCTGACAGAAGCGGCGTCCGTCCTCTCACATCCATCCTCTTGTGTCTCTCCGCCGTCCACTCTTCCTCTCTCCTCGCTCTCTCTCTCTTTCATGTGCTGCCGGCTGCTCCGCTCCCTCCGGGTTCTTAAAGAGATCCGCAAAATTAGATTTCAAACAGCAAGTTAAACAGAAACAGATGCTGGAGTTCTGTTCAGGACAGCGGGGAGATGGTGATAAGAGGCGAGCTTAAATTAAACAACGCTGAATTAAACACTGTTTCAGACCCGGTCCAGCTGATTTCATGAATGGAGGAGGACGTTCCGAGAGTTCACCGCTCACAACAAAAATACTTCCTCCATTTCAGTCCTTCTCAAACCTTCGTTGTTTTCCTCAGAGCGAGCGACAGGGGAGACGCTCACACAACAACCATATGGCAGCGTTTCTCCATCTTCACTACAACTGGCCTTTTTCTTTTCTTTTCTTTTTTTGTTTGGGAAGCAAACCATTTAAAGTGATGGCAAAGAGCCAAATGAATCCATATTCAAGCAGGATTAATCTCCCCAGGGGTGATTTTTT
>NW_019514934.1:0-796 GCF_002814215.2 Seriola lalandi dorsalis
TTTGACCATATTTGGATTAGCTGGCAATTAGGGGGCGGGGTCAGACACTGCCAAGATGGCGATAGTGGAGCGGCTCACTCTGAGCTTCAGAAACCTATGAGTGACGTCACCGAGGGCGACGTCCATCTTTACTTACAACTCGAATGATGTCGTGCGGCTGCAGCTCGACCGCTCGCACGACGAACGCCACGAATGTGTCTCGAGCTGAAGAGGAACAAACCTCGTCTGACAGAAGCGGCGTCCGTCCTCTCACATCCATCCTCTTGTGTCTCTCCGCCGTCCACTCTTCCTCTCTCCTCTCTCCTCTCTCCTCGCTCTCTCTCTCTCTTTCATGTACTGCCGGCTGCTCCGCTCCCTCCGGGTTCTTAAAGAGATCCGCAAAATTAGATTTCAAACAGCAAGTTAAACAGAAACAGATGCTGGAGTTCTGTTCAGGACAGCGGGGAGATGGTGATAAGAGGCGAGCTTAAATTAAACAACGCTGAATTAAACACTGTTTCAGACCCGGTCCAGCTGATTTCATGAATGGAGGAGGACGTTCCGAGAGTTCACCGCTCACAACAAAAATACTTCCTCCATTTCAGTCCTTCTCAAACCTTCGTTGTTTTCCTCAGAGCGAGCGACAGGGGAGACGCTCACACAACAACCATATGGCAGCGTTTCTCCATCTTCACTACAACTGGCCTTTTTCTTTTCTTTTCTTTTTTTGTTTGGGAAGCAAACCATTTAAAGTGATGGCAAAGAGCCAAATGAATCCATATTCAAGCAGGATTAATCTCCCCAGGGGTGATTTTTT
>NW_019514935.1:0-854 GCF_002814215.2 Seriola lalandi dorsalis
GCCCCTCCTCTTTGCCCATTTTTGTATTAGCTGGGAGTCAGGCACTGCCAAGATGGCGACGGCAAAGCAGCTCACTCGCATAAGCTTCAAAACCACTCTTCAGAAACCTCTGAGTGACGTCATGGAGGCCGCGTCCATCTTTATTTTCAGTCTGTGGTTTGCAGGCAAGGTCTAATCAGCCAAATTAAACAGTCACCTGTGTGGGTGTCTGTGACTGTTAAACACTCACTTCAGGTCTCATTGACAACGTCAGTTATAATGACAGATCCTTCTACATTTCTCAGCCAAATTGTTTATTTTACTTTGAGGACTTTTGCATCCAGGGTGATTTAAAATTCAAAGGCTTTAGAGGAAACAAATCTGCAAAAACATTTTGAGCTGTGTGCAACGTGCACCAGACGTAGTTAATAAGACGCAGGCAGATGATTTTTAAAACACTTGTCCATTTATTAATCAAAATGACAAACAGGAGACACAATCAACAGAATCAACATTCAGACTGTGACAAACACAGAGGTTTCTGTAAAGTGCCAAACAAGAAAAAAGCCTCACTGGTAATATACTGTATATATACACACACACACACACACATACGTACACACATACACAAACACCACATAGAAAACTAGATTTTTAACACACACAAAAAAAAATTAGAAACCATATAAAAACAAGTCTATACCAAGTAGATTCTGCTCTAAAATGATTTTGGCCACTGACGGGCCTCGTGAGTGTTTCCTGTTTAAAAGAAAAGAGGCGTTTGATCAGTAGTTCATCTCTGGCTTTCCTCTGAGAAACCAAAGTAACGAGTGCTCGTACACACTGTGCAATTTTCATCAGTAAAAACCATTAAA
>NW_019514936.1:0-895 GCF_002814215.2 Seriola lalandi dorsalis
TTACTCAGCCTGAAGCACATTTCCCATGATGCCCCACATATTTTAACCTGGTTCATAGTAGCCCATAATACATAATACATTGTGCACCAAGATACAATAATACCACGACCTCACAGTGACAATGCTAACATGCAGATTTTTTGAATAATGTTCTATATCTTCTTCACCATCTTAGTTTAGCAAGTTAGCACAAAACACAAAGTACAGCTGAGACTGACGGGCACGTCATTAGAAACCAAAGTATTTGACCTGATGGTGGTTCTAGATATAATATAATATATTATGTGTGATGCTGATGTTTTCTGTTCATCTTTCAGTCATAGATCTCCTCTTTTTTTCTTATATCATGAGTTGCTTACTCATAACATTATTGAGATTTTGTGTCCTGGTTTTTATTTCTTTGCTTACACCAACATGTTGACCTTCTCCTTGTCTCACCATCCACCACCAGCTATTTCATCCTGCTGGTTCCTCCACCTTCATTCCCTCAGTGGAGAAGCAGGACGATGGAGTATACAGCTGTGGGCTCAGAGGAGAGACAGCGGCTGGTGGATGATTCAGATCAAGAGCAGCAGGAGAAATCAACCCCAGGTATATGTCACAAACTCTCATCACAAATCATAAATAAGTATAAGTAAAAATATTTTTATATCAGAAAATCCAGTTAAAGCAGGATTTTCTGAACTGCACTCAGTTATTTTGTTGGTTGGTGAGTAGACTAATCTAACACCAAGGTTTTATATTAACTGCAACTGTGCAGTAAATTTATTTGGAAGGCCTTAATAAATTTTTTTCCATTTAAACGTGAGTGAGAGAAGTTTATTTTTAATATTGGTTTTCAGTGGTTAAAGGGAGATTTTGCAACAGAAAACATGGTGAGATGTGAGGTCAGATG
>NW_019514937.1:0-892 GCF_002814215.2 Seriola lalandi dorsalis
TATCTATGAACAATTATATGATAGGCCCCGCCCACTTGCACTGGTCACATGACTTAGACACATAAACTTGATGACTTGACTTTCCAAAATCAGAAAAGACTGCAGTTTGACTTTGACTTTAACACCAATGACTCATGGCTTCACTTCACTTCACTTACTTGATACCTTAGACCCAAACACTAAATACCAGTGTTTCCCATAGTTCTATTTATCTGTGGAGGACCGCCACAATAACAACATTGACAGCCATATATTGATTTTCCATGTTTCTTTGTCCTCCCTTCTGCTCTCTGCCTTGCGCAGGGCTGTATACTCCACACACATGCACACACACACACATGCACACACACACACACAGCAGAGCAGAGAAGCTGCGATGTCTGGACAGCGAACCAGGTGAAGTGAAGATAACTCCTCTGGGTTAGACCCCTAATAAATATAATTGAAAGCAGCGATTCTGGTGTCAAGTCCTCTTCCACTCAACAGGGGAAAGCAGCGACCAAAATGAAAACTGAGAGCGGCAACAAGCCAGTTTCAGGCCTCACGAAGCTGAGCAAAGTCACTGCATCTGATTCCGTTTAATGTGAGGCCAATCACAAACATGTGTCCTCATTAAAATGGAAGCAGCATTTCAGTAATTGTGCAGTTCCACTTTACTTAAACTCTCATATGCTCTTGTTCCTCTTAGTAGTCTCTCCTCATTGAAAGTCATTTTTAATTTCTCATTTGGCAGAGACAGTAAAAGTAAAAATAATAATAATAATTATTATTATTATAACACAAAACAACACAGGACAGTACATTTAATCTGAGATTTTGGTGTCTTATGTTGGTTTCTTTGTCCAGTTTTAAATGATCTAATCATATGACCAGAATTTAGCCAATCAAATGA
>NW_019514938.1:0-836 GCF_002814215.2 Seriola lalandi dorsalis
AAAATATCATAATTCAAATAAAGTCCAAAAACAATAAATTTACAGAAAGTTTCATTAATATTTCTACAGGGAAAAACTGTTATTTTACAGATTTCTCCTCATTTATTATGATCAAACACGTTCAATACAGTGATGCCACTCGTAGATCTGCAGAGAAAAACTGTTATTTTACATATTTTTCGTAAATTATTATGATCAAACACCTTCAATAAAGTGACGCCACTAAAGTTTCTGCCGGAGAAACTTTTTCCTGATAATAAAATTAAGTGTCAATCAATTAAATATTAACACACACATATTATAAAGTAAACCTTTTGTTTTGGAAGACAAAGTAAAAGATACTGTGTAAAACAGATTAAAATCATCTCAAACCTCAACTTGCAGTATTTGTGTTAACATTTAATCTTTAAGTTTGTAAAGTAATGTTAAAACCTGTAGAAGCACAATCTAAATACAATATTTAATAATTCAGATAAATCTAAACATACCACAAAGGTCAATGAATCTTTACCAGAAGTGACGGTGCAACGCAGCAGATGAAGAAAGATCCTCCTTCAAACTGACAGTAATCAGCTGGATCCTTGGAGCATCTGGGGGGAAAAGAAATAACAGGAGACACTAAGATTCACTGTAAAGTCCTTAAAAAGTGCCGTTTGCAACCAGCTCTGCGTCTTCACCCGTGGTCCAGAGGGACCGTGAGGACTCGCTGGTCATTCATTCTCCAGGATTATGTGGCATCAGAGAGGCAGTGCTGGCCGGCCCCAGGTTGATGGCTCAGACCAACATCCAGCTCTTTGAATTGAATTGAGGACTCAGTGGTAAGAGTTTGTCATAAA
>NW_019514939.1:0-806 GCF_002814215.2 Seriola lalandi dorsalis
GTATGTATGTATGTATGTATGTATGTATGTATGAGGAGAGGGTGAAAGAGGAAGTATTGTAGTGTTATTGCTTGAGCATAATCACCTTTTTAACTAAAATTTATTCTGATTGATCTAGTAACCATTAATGATATTTTTGTGTTTCATCCTTGATGTTAGCGTTGTACCTCATAGAGATGGTTTCTGAGTGCAAAGCCGAAACATCTGTGTGTGTGTGTGTGTGTGTGTGTGTGTGTGTGTGTGTGTGAGAACTGGCCAGGAGCAGGAGTCAGAGGATGTTAGAAAAGCAGACAGATCAGGTTAACGCCGTGGTTCACTGTGTTTTCAAACCTGTTGTCTGTTTGCTCTGGTCTGAATCCTGTTTGGTTTGGTTTGAAGTAAGTGCAATCAAAGAAGAGAGCTGAATAACTGGCCTTTGTCCTGTGTGTGTCTAACAGTGTCGGTGGGGTTTGAATACGAGTCCTGCCTGGACCTCATCCTGTGGGAGAAGAGAACAGCCATTTTACAAGGCTATGAGTTGGATGCTTCCAACATGGGAGGGTGGACCCTGGATAAACATCACATCCTGGACGTACAAAACGGTAAGTGACAAAACCTGCACTGTCCAACTGCAGCTACATGTTCATATACTCTCATATAGCGTCTACAGTGCAAGATGATGAAACTGATGCTGTTATGTTGTTGTTTTTAGTTTACTAAGCCTAATACTTGTATGTATATCTGACAATCGAGGTTTAGACGTTAACTTTGCACTGAAAGTAATATACATATTCTCTCTCTCTCTCTCTCTCTCTCTCTCTCTCTCT
>NW_019514940.1:0-979 GCF_002814215.2 Seriola lalandi dorsalis
GAGAGGAGAGGAGAGGACGAGTGTTTTCTGAGCACAGAGTGAGACCTCCTTCACGTCTCTGGCAGGAAGTGTTCTGTTTTCAAAGGTCATCCTTCGCATCTCGACAAGAAATGTCAGCTAAAATTGGATTTTGGTCGGAAGGGGGGGGATAAATGAATTAATAAATAAATAAACAAATCAACAAATAAGCCATCAAAGCTGACGGAATGCCAAAAGACAGGAGGTGAGGAGGGGGGCCAATGATTATTAAATTAAAAAATTAGCGGAGTAGAAAATTAATCTATTTATAAGTTAGGCAGCTCAGTTTCCAGAACTGGAAGGACATACTGTATACCGCCACCCGACAAGCACGCACGCACGCACGCACGCGCACACACACACACACACACACACTTACTTCCATTACTTTGACTGAAGTGTAAAACAGACACAGTGTCAGTATCCACACAACACTTATTCAGTCACCGAGCCACAAATCATCTCTGCTCCTCAGACAACGCTCATTTGAATATAGAATTATAATTATGTGATTCACATGAAATTTTCATCAGGTTGAGGTAAAAAAAAAATATGCGTTACAGCGACGGATGTATCTAGGGTGTTAATATTGATGACAGCATAGGCTCCCCAGCCAGAGGGCGACGAAGTGGATGCTAAACTCAACCTGGGTATTTGCTCCTCTGCAGAGGAGGCACAGCTCCTCCTCCCTCCTTCTTTAATAATTCTGTTTGGCACAGATGCCATTGGGAGGGCTTGGCTACTCGAGAGGGTTAGTTAATTAGTGCAGCATCTACTGTCTGAGTGTGGGGGAGCTCTGCACATTGACATTCAGGACCACGCAGAGGAGAACCAGACAGCCACTGAGCAAGATGTCACAAATGATCAGCAGCTCGGACGTCGTGAAATCTAGTCGTCATCTGTCAGGCTGAGGGGAAGCTGCTAATACCACAAACTAATTGCTTCTTTTTTTGTGTGTTCA
>NW_019514941.1:0-826 GCF_002814215.2 Seriola lalandi dorsalis
CTGAGGAGGCTTATGGATCTTTGGGAGAAACACTACTCCACTTCCCTGCAGGTTCTGAGTAGCCAGGAAACTGGCTCACTGCCCACGGTTCACACCCATAGAAGATGCAGCTGTGGACTAGGTTTATACCCAGTCTTATGGTTATGTTTAGGTACTGGCAGGACTTTGTAAAGGTGACCCCCTGACCCCCTGACCCCCTCTCTGCACATAGAGTTTGGTTTAATCCAACAATTGTTGTCTCTGAACTTAATAATCATCACAAGGTAATTGGCAGAATCTTCTAATGTATATAAACAGATTCTAGGAGACAAGGTTGGTTTTGTAAGGTTATCAAAACAATCTGTTTTGCTGTTCAGGTATAACAACATGTGGTCAAAGAAATATCAACACCGGTCAAACAGTCACAGCTGAGTTTTTCAGATGTTTCTAAGCTCCACAGAGAATCACAGCAACATCATATTACAGCAACAGTCATTGTGAACACAAACAAAAAACGAATCTCTCTTTCACATTCAAGCAGCTAAGCCTGCCTTTAAAACTGAGTTCACCTGAGTCTTTAAAGCACTGTTTCCATTCTAGGAATCACACAAAACACTGGCCTCTATTAGCCATCAAGATCCACTGCACTCAAAAATCCATTTTCTGTCACACACTGACATTACTAGTTCACCTTTTTGTTCCCGACAGTACAATACACTCACAATGCAGTCACTCCTTTGCAACAAAGCCCGGCTCTTACCTTTACTTAAGTACAACACTATGCATTAAAAGGTACTTCCTATAATGAGTCCAAATAGGGGCCATTATAAAACAGCACTCTTGATTG
>NW_019514942.1:0-1050 GCF_002814215.2 Seriola lalandi dorsalis
TGTGTGTGTGTGTGTGTGTGTGTGTTTCTACAGCCTGGTGAGAAGGGTTCCCCCGAGGCAGAGCGAGAGACGGAGAGAGAGAGGAACCACGTGTCGTTCGCCCGACACCTCCACACACACCATCACACACACCTGGGTATGAGCTACAACCTGATGTCAGGACAGTATGACATCTACCAAGGTACAACTACACTGACCTGTCACCGCACACCGCACACCACCATTATACACGAATATACCCATAATAAAAAGTTGACACAAACATGGCAGAAATGTATTTTTGAGTGAATATAAAACCTAAAAACACTTGAGAACCAGTTCTGTGTCAACAGCTGCTGCAGTGATTTAAAACACTTTGCACAGACAGAATCAGGAGAGTTAGAGCTTTCAAACAGTGTAGAGTTTGTCAAGGTTGAATGAAGCTTGAGACCGAGGTTAAATATCCTGAAATAAATTCAACATTCAGTGGTTTTTACAGACGCCGTTCGTCCCAGACAAAATGTTCTGGTTGCACGGAACAAACAGGTTGTTATTAGACGTGTTGACAACTAGCCAACATTATCTCTACCCAACATTTGCTCTTAATTTTTAGTTTTAAAAAGAACGTCTGTCACTAAGAATTATGTGACATACAGTCGTTGAATGAATGTGAGCACAATCGTTATGATAAGTATGATAAAAAGTTGATGTCCTGTGTCGCGGCAGTAGAGATTCGTTCATCTTGGTGTGTCAGGATTAACGTGCATGCTGCTCATTTCACCCCCTGTTCCTCCCACCCTTTATCCAATGTGTGCTATAATACAACCGAGCTCCAGATTAAACATTACACTGAGGAATGCAACAGAACTTATGTAACATTTGAGCTCAACACTGAAACATCTGGTAATAAAGTTGTACATGTTCACAAATAAATTATCACAAAGCACAAACCATCTGACGCACAGTGGAGCTTGTTGTCTGCTTTTCCTGACTGACATCTTGTGGACAGAGAATCTCAAGAAGAACTTTGATTTACAGTTTATCTGCTGATATAAATGTTGTGTTCAGGAT
>NW_019514943.1:0-1153 GCF_002814215.2 Seriola lalandi dorsalis
GTTAACACTTTTCCTGTTCAAAACTAGCTTGGATGTGTTTCATGGGAGTTTAATGGAGCTATTTGTAAGTTTTGCTATTGCTACAAAGCATTAATACATTAGCATTAAGAGCCGTTTACTTAACAGTCAAGAAGAAAAAATAAACAAGTTCAGCATCAAACTTCATTCCTTGTTTGTCTCCAGCAGGGGACAGCAATACTCATATTTTGCTTCAATTTAATCACTTCTTTTCTTCTACTGAAGCTAGCATGCTAACCAGCTAGCTCTGGCACAGTCGGACTGTCTCGTCACTTTCCGATACCGAGTCACTGTAGTGTCCAGGCTGCCCTGAAGAAGTATAGCACAGCTCAGAGGGTGAATTATAACCTCTTGCCTTGTAAACGCAATGAAGGCTGAAACTCTTGCCAAGACTGGTAAGTAAATGGCCATAAGGAAACCACAAACAGTCATGTAGCTGTACAAGTACAAACAGAGAAATGTTATACATGAACAAGGATTTGAGGCTGTATTTACTTTTAGAAAGTCCCTCTCTAGCTGAGCCGGCTGGTTTCCTGTTGTCTTTCCACAAACATGAACAGCATGAAAATAAAGTACTGATACCGTTCTTGAGTCTAGAGTCACATGGTTTACAATGGGGGGGCATCCATGCCTGGGGGCTGGGACATGACACTTGTCAGTGATGCTGCTCAAGTGCTGATTATTCATACCTGTACAAAACCTAATTTCACTGCTCACTACAGAGTAAACATTTGAGTGTATGTAGACAATAGTAAATAAGGGAGTGATTTCACCATTATATTTGGGATGTAGTGTCACCATCGACTCCTGTCTCATTACTGACTGCAAACCACACTGTGTCTCTGTTGTGGAGTAGTTTGTGTAGTATTATAATGTGCACACTGCAAAACATTCTGAATTATTACATGTTTATTTTAAACCTTGTCCAGCATTGTTTCTGTACATATTGTAGTCATGTCAATAGAGAAAAGGGGGAGGGAGATTTTCATTCATTCATTCATTCGTTCATAAGGACAAGTGACATCACTGACAATATGCTGCATGACTGTAATATGAACCTCCTTCCTTTGTCTGTGTGTGCGTGAGAGGGTGCTTGTGTGTGTGTGTGTGTGTGTGTGTGTGTGTGTGTGTGTGT
>NW_019514944.1:0-1043 GCF_002814215.2 Seriola lalandi dorsalis
ACAGAGTATACACGTGTTTTGTGTACAGAATGTGTGTGTGTGTGTTTGCAACACAGAGAGAGAGAGAGAGAGAGAAGTGGAGAGACAAGGATGATGGATCAAGGTGTTGCATTACACCTGCTGCTGGTGCACATGCACTGTGATGATCACATGGCACAGTCTGATAACACCAACCTTCAACTGGCTGTTTGTAGTAAGTAAGAACTCTAACGGATGGTTTATGCTCACTTTTATTTTCCTTATTTGTTTGTGTATAACTATAACTCACACAAAGAGAATGCTCTCTTTTTTAAAAATATCTAATGAAGCCACCAGATTATGGCACTTAATTGAGTGACAGCGGATCATTGGTACAGGATTAGATTTAAGATGTACGTGAGGGGAAATTCAGGTGTTGCACTAGTAAACTCAAACAGATAAGAGCATATATAAATATAAATTAATGGATTTTATTTTTTACTCAAATGAAAACAGGTTATGCACATTAAAAATATTCTGAAAATTGTAACATGTAATGAAACTGAAGCATGAAACTGCATGCATGAATTCCTGTGTATAGGCTCTTATGTTATGGCCAACCTGACTGCTCAGCCATGTCCTCATACCCCTGCATACTTTCCAGCTCATGTGTCTGCCCATAATCTGTTTCAGCCGCAAGAAAATACATAGGGATAGGTGCGTGTAACAATTTTACAAAAAAATAACACCCTCGAAGTAGGTAGACCTGGTTATGACACCTGCTTTGGTGAAAGCAGATACATTTACATGTCTTGAGGTCTAATTGCCTTGTCTCTTGTCAGCATCAAGCGAGATGTCAAGTACCAGGTGCTTGGATGCTTCTGTTTTAACACTGCATAGCCTCTTGTAGCAACACATTTCACAGATAAAGGGACCCCTAAAACCTGTTTATGTGACATCTAGACAGGTAGGAAGTCTGGGAGATAGTCAAGCAAGTCGTCAAAACATATTTAGAGGTAAAAAAGGTTGGCATCAAGAAAGCCACACTATATCTCAGCCTCTCTAAGAGATCGGTCCCCAGCCCC
>NW_019514945.1:0-841 GCF_002814215.2 Seriola lalandi dorsalis
CTCACACCAGTTCTCCCAGTCGTCTGAGGTTCCTCTGACCAGTTATTACACAACAGGAAGTGACACAGAGACAGTCACTCATTGTGACCTTTAATGACCTTTAATGAACAGGTAAGTTCCTCATGACACACCTGTTTCACCTGTAGCTCACCTGACACCTGACCTCACAACAACACAGGAACACACCATCTACAACACATTGCACCACACTGTTAGACCGGGTTAGACCGGGTTAGACCGGGTTAACACCAGTCCATTTCCTGGGTTTATGAGGAACCAGTTGAACCAGTTGAACCAGTCACCACCGTGACCTTTCTAAGGTTCTTATAGTGCCAAACCACAGACCTGTGAGTGACCCTCAGAGCTGAACACCTGGATCAGGTCTGAGTCCACGTCACTAATAAACTTTCACAATAAAAGTCCAGCTCAACTGCAAACATCTGGACTGACTGCGACCTGATCAAATCCTCAGTCTTCATTCTTCTGTCACAACACTGAGTCTCCACCTTTCTATTCAAGACATTTACATTTTAAATAATGTTTCAATCACAAACAATGTCTGATAACTGATCAATAATCCTTATAACTATCGATACAGCCATCACTTTGTCTGTTTATTCTCCTCCAGCAGGAAACAAGACAAGAAGATCCAACATCTCACAGCTTTTAAACATTTACATCGACAGACCTGAAGATAAAAACCTGATGTTAAAAACTGACAAATAAACATTTCCTGTAGAAACCAACGAGCTTTATTAACTAATTAACAACATAAATAAAACTGATGAACTCGTTAGTCAAAGACATTTTCACTCAAATCAATCACTGATCTGCTGCTACT
>NW_019514946.1:0-348 GCF_002814215.2 Seriola lalandi dorsalis
CACAGACACAGACACAGACACACACACACACACACACACGCACACGCACACAGACACACACACACACACACACACACACACAGACACAGACACACACACACACACACACACATCTCACACCAGTTCTCCCAGTCGTCTGAGGTTCCTCTGACCAGTTATTACACAACAGGAAGTGACACAGAGACAGTCACTCATTGTGACCTTTAATGACCTTTAATGAACAGGTAAGTTCCTCATGACACACCTGTTTCACCTGTAGCTCACCTGACACCTGACCTCACAACAACACAGGAACACACCATCTACAACACATTGCACCACACTGTTAGACCGGGTTAGACCGGGTTA
>NW_019514947.1:0-405 GCF_002814215.2 Seriola lalandi dorsalis
CATACAGCGACCTGACTGCTAGCTTACAGAAGACGGAAGCTATGGTTAGCTTGCTAGTTAACGCTAGCTAACAACGACACCTTAGCTAACGCTAACTACTGCTTAACTAACTCAATAATGTCAGCAAACCACCAGTTATGAGCCATGATTTCCTGTTTTTTTGTTGTTGTGTGCTACTGGTCAGTGCAGGTATAGTTGAGTGTTACCATGGTAACATTGATTCTAGACCTGATTGGTCTGGATGTAAGGTGTGTCATGTTTCCGTCCCGAGAGGAGTCGGTCTTTATTTTATTGCCTAGTATTTTAGTTTACTGGTGTTGTTCTACAGTAGACTGGTTGTACTGGTCAGCTCCCTGTGTGTGTGTGTGTGTGTGTGTGTGTGTGTGTGTGTGTGTGTGTGTGTGT
>NW_019514948.1:0-441 GCF_002814215.2 Seriola lalandi dorsalis
AAAGGCTTCGTCAGACCGGAGCACCTGCTGGAGGGAAAGGTGAGTTCAGTAGTCTGGCTAGGTGTGTGTGTGTGTGTGTGTGTGTGTGTGTGTGTGTGTGTGTGTGTGTGTGTGTGTGTGTGTCGGTGTGTCATGGATCTCCCTCCTCTCTGTCGTCAGGACTCGGAGGCGATCTACCAGTGGCTGTGTGAGTTCCAGTTGGAGCAGTACACATCCAACTTCATCAGTGCAGGATATGACGTCCCCACCATCAGCAGGATGACACCTGAGGTGTGTGTCAGTGTCACAGTTAAAGTTTTACCTTTAATAAATCATGTTAAATACATGTTAGTTAGATTACTAAGAGACGAAGCTTTCAGACGGATGTGAGAACATGTTGATCTTCTGTTCTACAGTTGTTCCTACAACAGAACCAGAACCAGAGAGTTAATGTCAACTCAG
>NW_019514949.1:0-964 GCF_002814215.2 Seriola lalandi dorsalis
ACATCTATATAATTACATCTATACATCTACATAACTACATCTATACATCTACATCTATACAACTACATCTATATAACTACATCTATACAACTACATCTATACAACTACATCTATACAACTACATCTATATAATTACATCTATACATCTACATAACTACATCTATACATCTACATCTATACAACTACATCTATAACTACATCTATACAACTACATCTATACATCTACATCTATACAACTACATCTATACAACTACATCTATACAACTACATCTATACAACTACATCTATACAACTACATCTATATAACTTCATCTATACATCTTCATCTATACAACTACATCTATACAACTACATCTATACAACTACATCTATACAACTACATCTATACATCTACATCTATACAACTACATCTATACAACTACATCTATACAACTACATCTATACAACTACATCTATATAATTACATCTATACATCTACATAACTACATCTATACATCTACATCTATATAACTACATCTATACAACTACATCTATATAACTACATCTATAAATCTACATCTATACAACTACATCTATATAACTACATCTATAAATCTACATCTATACAACTACATCTATACATCTACATCATATAACTACATCTATACAACTACATCTATAACTACATCTATACATCTACATCTATACACCTACATCTATACATCTACATCATATAACTACATCTATACAACTACATCTATAACTACATCTATACAACTACATCTATAACTACATCTATACAACTACATCTATAACTACATCTATACAACTACATCTATAACTACATCTATACAACTACATCTATAACTACATCTATACATCTACATCTATAACTACATCTATAACTACATTTATATAACTACATCTATATAACTATATCTATATAACTACATCTATATAACTACATCTATATAACTATATCTAT
>NW_019514950.1:0-894 GCF_002814215.2 Seriola lalandi dorsalis
TCATTGACTGTGTTGGTCCAAATGTTGGGGGAAGGTTTCACGTGATGGTTTGTGTGTAGTTTCTGAACAAATCTGAAAACTGTGAAGATCTAAAAAACTGGGCTGGTTAAAGATTATTTAGATCGATTTTTAAAAGCATAAGTTTAACAGTACTCAGACAAATAGTGGAGTAAAACAGGAAATGTACAGAATGAGCCTTTAACTCCGAGGTTTCATTACAGAGTTTATGGATGTTGAGTTTGGAAATTATCTGTTGCTTCCTACAGGGGAAGCCAGCATGTCTTTTTCTCATTATAACGTGGCCCAGTAAAACTCAATGAGCAGAGCAGTAGGCAACCAACATCAGCAGAGTTAGCATGTTGCGTGTGATGTCACAATACGGGTGGTGGGTGTTAAGGGGACAGAGGATTGTACGGAGGGTCGGGTTCAAACAGCCGGTCCTCTGCAAAGTTGTGAGAACGCTGATAAAGTGAGACGAGTATTCTCATAAACCGACTCAGCTCCACCGCACAGACACTGTCATGGCTGCATACTGTATCTGTATGAGTGTGTGTGTGTGGGTGTGTGTGTGTGTGTGTGTGTGTGTGTGTGTGTGCATGTTTCCGAGTAGTATGAGTCAGAAGACAAAGGGTGTGTTCAGCTGACAGAGTGGAAGGAAATGAGGAATGTGGAATGATAGAGAGACAGAGAAAGACAGAGGGATAAAAAGAGAGGGAGATGTGATAGTATTTTCATAGTTTTCTAAATGCAAATGAAACCATTGCATTGTGGGATTGTTCGCAGAAAGTAGTTAGATGCCATGGACACTAGTTTTTTGATCGAATAGATTTACATGCTCAGAATGTGGACACTCAAATTAAATGGCGGACAGCAACTTTAAAAGTCAGGATCTCT
>NW_019514951.1:0-836 GCF_002814215.2 Seriola lalandi dorsalis
GCTGCCTCTCTTTGCACTGGTAAAAAACCATTGGCCCACCCAGGTGCATGCTGGTCCTCAGTGTGCCTACCTAATCAAATAACCCCAAGTGCCCAGTGTTAACCAATTACCAAAAAATAAACAAAAATACTAATTATACAAATCTAAATATGCTAAACAAATAACTAACAAACAAAAATATTATCAAAAATCTAATTTCAATAAAGCAAACAAGTTAATCAAACAAACAAAGCTGCTCATAATTAATCAATTAAACTTAACAAAACTAACAAATAGCTCCAACAAGTGTTTAAGGAAATCAGCTGCCTGAAAACACTGAAGCTTTAATTAGTAAAAATAAGTGAAGCTGTTTGAAGTCCAAGTCTGTATGCAGAACCATTGCCAGATAAAGACACAGTGACTGTCAGACTAGTGGTTCTGGTGTTCTTCCACAGCCCGGCTTCAACTCTGCCCATCAACTTCCAACATGCCTTTAAACTGGGCCTTAGTCTTATTTAACATCAATGACTATACAAAATGTAAATATCAAGATGTTTTTTCATACAGTTGAACTATCAGTATTCAGGTCACTTTGGTCAAGTTTGTATTGGTACCACAAATTTTCAACCATTTATCCATTCACTCATTACCTGTAAGCTAATACAGTAACTAGTTAATCTATTTATCCATGACTTTAGCTAATGTTTCCAATTATATATTACTTTTAACTAACTGTTAATGAATCTCTTTCAGAACCTATCCATTAAACTTCTCTGTATGTGTTCAGGTGACTCATAATGTTGACGTGTATTTTATTGAAATTAAACTGTACCTTGTATTTTTTCACATGCAGGCTG
>NW_019514952.1:0-817 GCF_002814215.2 Seriola lalandi dorsalis
GATGTGAAGAATCCATCTTCACATATCCCAAAAAACATCAAACTCTTTTAAAGCTGTATTCGTTGATTTTTCAGCCACTTGGCGGCAGCATAACAAGCTGAAAACTCAGTGTCTACCATGTTATCCTATTACTTGTCATATTTGTTGTAAACAAACTCCAGCAGATACAAATTTACGCCAGCATTCATTTGGAGTCATGTTTCTGTCCACCCAACCAATGTAAGTCCATTATTGACTCCTTTTATGCCGTTCTGCTATTCACCAAATCCTGAGGGGAACATCCGGCTGCTTTGCTACTAAATGCTCCATTATATTCACCAGCTATTTAGTGATTCTGATGGACAGTTTGGAGTTTTTTTTCCTGAAGACAGCTGCCTGCTTTTGACAGAAAGGTGAGTGATGAGATCAGAGTTTCCAGGGCAGAAAAGCCAATGAATAATCCAGAGTACACTAAAAGGCAGGGTTCATCACTGCGAGCAACTGCTTTCAAATTGCATATAGGTGAAAAACACAGGTATAAAACATTGAATAGTGCACCTTTAAACGGACTTTTATCCAATTTTCAACCCTATTTCCTTATAATCGTCATGGTACCTCAGTGTTTCTCGTGTGACCGATGTGTATGCAGAGACTCATGCAGTCTAGAGGGGGGCAGTGTAACCCAGGTAATTGTCTGTAGATACAATTTACAGATGTAATCGGGAGTTGGTAGAATTTACCAGTGTTCCCTAAACGCCTCACATGCACACTATCGGGAGTTGGTCGAATTTACCAGTGTTAAAGTCATTAACCATAACTCAGGTCACCTTACACAAAT
>NW_019514953.1:0-1044 GCF_002814215.2 Seriola lalandi dorsalis
GGGACAAATTGTGAATAAATTGTGACATAAATTGAAATGATCTTTGCCATCTGTGTCAAATCAGAGCCGTACAGAAAGCCCTGGCCATGTGTCTCGATTCACCCTTTACAGACTGACTTTATTATTTACTTTATTTGCTTCCATAAAGGTGAAGGTTTTACCTCTCTGGAGGTGACAAATAGATCAATGAGTCTTTTATTCCATCGGTCTTTTAAAAGAAAATGTGATTTGCCTGTAGCAAGCTGCGGACGTGATGACGTGTCCTCGGGTTTCCTCCCTTGCACCGCTCTCTCTGGTCATTTCACTTTCAAATGACGATGAAAACAGTGACATAGGCGTGAACTTGTGTACTTATGTTTATTTGCGTATGTATTGTATGAACTGTATGTATTGCATTGATTGCTGTTGCTATACATTGTTGTTAGTATTCATTCTTTTTGTATTTAATATTACTGACTGCTGTCTGTGAGTCAAGAAAATTAAAGCATTACAGACAAACTGTCAAAATTGTAGAAACACAAATAAAGAGGGTTGGCTGGGACCTTAACCAAACAGGCTTTCAGGTAGACAGGCAGATAACCAGGTAGATACCGACACAAGTATTGGAAATTCCTTCAATACTGCCGAAAATATTAGATTGGGTATCGGTGAGTATGTGAGTCTATGCACCGATCCGAAACCACGTAATTTATAATAAACTTTATAGTTTCACATCCAGGTTCAGCTGCTCTAAAACAGTATTTCCTGCAACTAGTGTAACATTAGCTGCAAGCATAATGTCAGCCATTTGCCGCGTGTTGCACTGGAAAGTCCCACTAGTGAAAAGGCAACATAAACAAGGCTTTAATTTTGAGGGGTAGCACTAATGTAGGAATTATTATTTATTCCTACATTTATTTGCTTATTTTTAATTCTCACAGTTACATTAGATAAAAGACAGATCCAATGGCATTTATGTATCTTATGCACAGCTGTTAAAACATTTTTTTTAATGCAATGGTATCAGAAATGTACTCAGTATTAGCCAATATGCAATTTCAGTCT
>NW_019514954.1:0-738 GCF_002814215.2 Seriola lalandi dorsalis
AACACAGGTGAGAGTAAACACATGAAGTCACATTAAAATATGTAGTGATATAAAGCAGTGACCTTCTGGAGGAGGCGAACGAGAAATGTGCCGGGTTGCTGGGAGAGAAGTTTCGCGGGCTGTCCAGAGGGCTGCTTCCTGGTGGGACAAGAAGACAAACACAGAGGGTGAGACACGACAGAGAGAGAGAGAGACAGAGAGAGAGAGAGAGAGAGAGAGAGAGAGCGAGAGAGACAGACAGAGAGGCTCTTTGTTTTTATTCCTCCAGAGCCGGAGGCCATATTGTTTTCAGGTTGTCTGTCCCGTTCTCGTGGACACAATATCACAGTAACACCTTGGGGGAATTTCTTCAAATTTTGTACAAACGTTCACCTGGACTCAAGGACAAACTGATTAGATTTTGGTGGCTAAAGGTCAAAGGTCAAGGTCACAGTGACCTCACAAAACAGGATTTTGGCCTTTGTGAACACAATATCTCCAGAACTCAAGGGAATCCTTTCAAATTTGGCACAAACGTTCCCTTGGACTCGAGGATGAACTGATTAGATTTTGGTGGTCAAAGGTCAAAGGTCAAAGTAATGGTGACCTCAGGAAACACTTTTTAGCCATAACTCAAGACTTCACACGGCAATTAAGACAAAATTTCACACTAACGGTTCATCCTTTATCTGACTCTGGATAAACAGGGATGTAACCTGGAACTAGTCTGAGTGGCGGAGGGATATGACCACGAGGAGG
>NW_019514955.1:0-807 GCF_002814215.2 Seriola lalandi dorsalis
ACACATAGACACACACACACACACACACACACACACACACACACACACACTGATGAGCCAGGTGGAGGGAAGACAGGGGTGGGAGATGAGGTGTGAATAAAGCGGATATTTTCTTTCTATTGAAGATCAGATGTGATGAACTCAGTGTCGTCCTCTTTTGATTTAACGCAGTTTGATTGATTATAAATTTATTGTGGAACTGATGTGAACCATGAGATGACCTGAGCCTGAAGAAACTATAGTGTTGCATCTAAATCATATATACATCAGCACATTAACATTGTGTTTTATCTCTTTTTATAGCCATATTGTTTCTGCTAATTCTAACCCTGTACAAAAAGGATGCATTCACAGTGAGTGTAGAGAAATCACACACATATATCATGATAACTGATCAGCTGAGATTTCAGCATTTAGAAATACACAATGATCAGAACAAGAATACAATGACTTCCCTTAGAAGTGAAATTGAACTGCACACTTACATGACCCAGGACTTACATTCTGCACCCCACGTTTTACGTCCGGAGACTGGATTTGTGTCTTATTACAGACTTCAGATAAAATGTGGGGGCTAAAGGCTAAAGCTTCTTCAGTGGACGAAACATGATTAGAATCCAGGAAGTGGAAACACACCGAATGTCTGCAGCTGTCTTAGTTATGGGTAAATCAGGATGAAGTGCCCTATAGATAGAGCGCCTCTACATGGGACAGTGTTGAAGGAAGTGCTCTCACTGGTGCCCCTTTAGTGGAGGAAAATGTGGCAGTGCCCCCACAAGCAAAGAAACATGATCAAGTCCCCTTTAA
>NW_019514956.1:0-819 GCF_002814215.2 Seriola lalandi dorsalis
TGTTTGCACCTGTGTAGTCTATTTTACTGTCTTGATAATGCACCGCTGACTTCAGACCAGTTGCAGGAAACACCCATAAAGGTTTCTCTGACTCCGCCCGTGACAACAACAGGAGGATGAGACAGCGTCACTCTTCACCGTCTTCCCACAGTGATCAGTGGTGCCTCACCTCTTCTGGGTGTGGTGATGAGCAGTGACTCAGAGACTGTCCCAGGCTTTTTACAGGGTGTTGCATGACAGGCGGCAGGAGGGTGTTAGCATTAGCTGTAGCAACGGAGTGAGTCATAGGCCTGTAGACGAGGAGTTGTAGTTACTGTGTTTACGGATGATTCATAAAGCAGCTGATAGAGAGACTGACTTTTAGAGAATTGTTTTGCTATTGTCATGTTTGTGTATTATATTGTGTTTTGATGCTGACTCACTGTGCAGCAGGAGGTCAGGAGGTCAGGAGGTCAGGGGTCAGGAGGTCGTGGCGTCGCTCAGGGAGAATGTTTTCCTGTTGCTCAGACGTCAGGGTCGCGCTGCACGACGTGATGAAAATTGTTTGGGTGGCAACGGAGAGTTGATGTAAACTGTGTTTTGCGGTTGCCAAGGAGACGACTGTAGTGCGTCATCGCTGTGGAGAAGATGCGGAAAGACAAGATTGGGATCATTGTTTTCTCTCATTCTCAGTTTGATATGAAAAACTTGAACTCTGTCACCTGTCACCTGAGACTGAGGACGCTCAGTCACAGAGCAGCTCGTTATGTTTTCACCGTGGACGAGCTGCCTATTGGTCAGGTTGTTCAGGTGGGCGGGGTTTGTCGGAGAATGTGTTTT
>NW_019514957.1:0-524 GCF_002814215.2 Seriola lalandi dorsalis
CAGTCATCACACTGTGGAATAAGCAAACCCTTATAATCTGATGTTTATGCTCCGTCCTCTCGTCGGTTACACAATGAAACTTCAGACTAACACTGTTAAAACAGTCATTACAGAGAGCAGCCGTAAACAGGCGGTAACAACAGCACAGCAGGTAGTGAGAGCGTCACTGTTCAGATCCTTC
This sequence comes from Seriola lalandi dorsalis, assembly GCF_002814215.2. Taxonomy (NCBI): domain Eukaryota; kingdom Metazoa; phylum Chordata; class Actinopteri; order Carangiformes; family Carangidae; genus Seriola; species Seriola lalandi. The sequence goes on from NW_019514957.1 coordinate 182, forward strand.
ACTCAGGTAGAAGCAGCACCAACAACATTTTCTTCTTTTAAATTAGGCTTTAATTTTTTTATGTAATTAAAGAAAATACAACTGAATTCTGAGATTAAGAAAAATTTACATATGGTCCTAATCTTCTGTATTTTTACCTTGTGCAGTCATCTTTAATAAACAGAGAATTAAATATCTGAAGACGTAAATCGCTAGAATATTAATAATGAAAAACACCTGCAGATAAACTGTATTTATATTAAATCTCTCGGGGTAAAAAAACTGTTTTTGGGAATATTAAACCAAAACACAGAATATCTGCAGCTAGGAAATATGTGATTATAAAAACAAGTGAAAACATGTT
>NW_019514959.1:0-747 GCF_002814215.2 Seriola lalandi dorsalis
TTATTTCACAAACAATGTCCCAGTTACTGGGGATTAAGCCCAGTTTTGGGACCACTCAAGAAATAGTCCCTGTTCATACAATTTGTTTAAATTCTGGAACCAAAGCATTTACCTCAAATGAATATGTAATTAGTTAAATGCTGACTAACAGGTTAAAGATGCAGTGACATAGAATAAAGCTTATATTAGCAAATTTTAGGATTATTTGTAATGACTAATGTATGGTTATAAGATATAATTGAATAAGATTGAGACTGAATGGGACACACTCCAGTGTCTCTGTACTCACTGTGTTGTGTTGTTTAAGTGGGGTGTGCATGCGGATTAGGAGGCAACCAAAAACCAAGGGAGAAAGAAAAACAGCTTAGGGAGAAGCAAAAACATCAATAGCTGCAATGAAAGAATGATGAAAACAGAGGAAATTTAAGGATTCAGGAGCAATTTTACCCCAGTGTAAGAAAAGAGTGAAGTATAGTTTTTTTGGGGGGGAGGGGGATTTTTCCACAACGCAAGACAAACACATATATGACATTTTAGGCTAATCACTGTTACAGACAGTTACACTGTGGGGATTGGCGTGTGAAAAACAAAACAAACAAAAAACCCATCTAATTCAGGCATCCAAATCCTGTACACCACTTTATTTTGTTGTATATAATATTTTCTGTGCAGATGTATAGTTGGTAACACATATACAACTGCCTTTAATAGGGATGTCTATCACAACTGTAGTGGCAACTGTAAAGC
>NW_019514960.1:0-973 GCF_002814215.2 Seriola lalandi dorsalis
TTTTTTTTTTTTTAACCTAAGAGCGATTCACAAAGACACTTAGTGCTAAAAGTAGCTCCTCAGTCTGAGAGAAGTCAGCAGCAGTGGACACACACCTCAACCCACAGCTGGGACCACAGCTACATTACAACAGGTGCAGCTACAACAGGCTGTGGTTTAGTTAGGGAGTCTAGGACAGGTAGCTTTTCTCAATTTTCCATTGAGAGAATTGATCATTCACAACGATCATTATTCCCTCTGATTGAGTGGAATCTTTTCAGTGATTCAGCATCATGTAAGGTTTAAAACACTGTGATGTGGAGTGACGGCAGCTCTTTATGATTCTTTGTGATTTGGTCTTAGTGAGTCAGGAGTCCTCTCGACTGCTGCCAACTTCTCTCAGACTGAGGAGTGTCTTTGTGAATCGCTCTTAGTAAAAAAAAAAAAGGAGTCCTAAAGTCAGGACGCCCATTCATTTTAGGAGTTTCTCCTAAATCAGCGAGATAAGAGCTATTTTTAGCCTCAAGATGCTTTTTGAATACGGGACCAGGACTGGATGAGGACAGATGAACTCCTCCCTGTGACAACGCTCAGGTGATGACCAGATGTGTGTGTGTGTGTGTGTGTGTGTGTGTGTGTGTGTGTGCTCTTCTTCTACTGCTGCAACATGTGAATTCATTCTTTCAGTCATTTCTATACATTCACATAGACATTCTATTTTTTCCTTTTATTTTGAAACTCCAGATTCAAATCAATAAGAAAATAAAAGCACCAATAACTGAGGATGTTCCAGGTGTTGATGAAACACACCAGCAGCAGGAAATGATCCAATGTGTACTTTTACTTTGAAAATATTGTTACTAATGAAAATAGAAGGTGTTTATTTTAATTAGAGATGATTAAAGAAATTAATGCGCTTCATTAATCTGCAATGAAACTAAACTAAGTAGTAAAAGTGAAGTATTTCCTGACTATTTCTGACATGTACAAGTAC
>NW_019514961.1:0-444 GCF_002814215.2 Seriola lalandi dorsalis
GACAGGCCCAGCTCCATGAGGCTGAGGCAGACGATGATGCTGTCGAAGATGTTCCAGCCCGTCTGGAAGTAGTAGTACGGATCCAGAGCGATGATCTTCAGAACCATCTCCGCTGTGAAGATCCCTGAGAACACCTGACACGGAACCAGAGACCAGGAGGAATTTAAACACATGCAAAATTAAGACATAAGACATAATTAACCTTTTAACAGCCGAATGCAGCAGTGAATTATATCTGGATTATTTTTACAAAAAGACTCAATGTGTCTGTAATTCAAATCAAACTGAAGATATTAAATCTGAGTAAAAGAACCAATTAAATGTTCTGAAGTAATAAAGGATTCACAAGAAATCTAAAGCAGTGACGAACACCAGGAGCTCTAAGGATATTGGAGAGAGCTGTGTCTCACACACACACACACACACACACACACACACACACAC
>NW_019514963.1:0-809 GCF_002814215.2 Seriola lalandi dorsalis
CCCCCCTTCCCAAATACAGGCACACAACCCAACCCCCCTGCTGTTATCTAAGTGATAAGCCAGCCTGCTGTGCTGCACTGTCCACCACCCTGTTACTGCACCGTCTACACCGGCTGCCACAGCTTCACGGCCACATGGACAGGTAAGTCAGCTGCACCTGCTAACACACAGCTACGCTGCTAACACACAGCTACGCTGCTAACACACAGCTACACCGCTAACACACAGCTTCAAGTGCTTATGAATTGATGTTTATAGAAAATGTGGCTGTCGATAATGCCGCTGCTGTTGTCACTTCCTTTATATCCAGCACTCTTTTGCTTAACAGTGTTTAAAATTAATTGAAGATGAGGAGTTAGACATGATTGGTGGTGGAGGAGGTTTACTTTTCTATGGCACTAGTGAAAAAGTCATTCACTGTACATATTTTCTGTGAGGTCTATGATTCAGAAGAACCTGGCTTCTTCTCTGTCAGTGGTCAGCTAAAGCTTAAAAAAACTTTACACACCAAACTGTTCCAGGGGTTTCTGCAGCATATCTACCTTACAGCAAAACAATATAGGCTGGCCTGTACTGCTAGGTCTGCATTAGCAATACAAGTGAGGACAATGCTTGAACAGTGTTGAGCCAACAGTGCTTTAGAAATGACACCGCTGAGGCTTTACTGTGGGACACTCTGCCGGACAGGCACATGGGATTTTTGACAGCCTTTCAGGTGGGACGCAACACATTCTTTCACAGCCATATTGGAAATCATAGCAGCACAGACACATGACCACAAACTGCTTTACTTAATTCATTCATTCATT
>NW_019514964.1:0-831 GCF_002814215.2 Seriola lalandi dorsalis
TCCTACATGAGCATAAAATAATCTGCTAAACGTCAACAACTGTGGTTATTTCATATTAAAGATGTGCGTATTTGAGTTTTTCTCTGTGCTCTTCTCAGTGGTTTGACATGGGCAGGGCAGGTTAATACAATATGTTTATTCCACCTTTATTTTGATTGTTGCTTATTAGACATGAATTTTCATTAATTGTTATTTAGAAAAAAGTTAAAATTTGAAACAAAGTTTTCACTGGCTTGAAGTTATTCTTACAAATCTTGAGGAGTTATCGTTCTTGACGGTCTTTGCGTTGCCGAAGGCCTCCAAGATGGGGTTTGCTTGCAGCAGCTGTTTCTCCAGTTCCCCCTGATGGAGAGGAGACAGTATCAGGGCACAATATAGACTCCCATAATCCTTCATCATGACTGTGCTGGACATTGGTCAAGCAAGCACAACTTTCAAATCATGCATTTTCTTGCAGAGCTGCACATCTTTCATTGGCAAAGCTTATTAACTACTATTCAGGCTATGTGTTTGCAAGAATTACCTCAGGGGAAGCTATCATTCACCAATCAGCCACGCTCGCTCACACACACACGCTCGCTCACACACACACACACACACACACGCACACGCATGCAAAAACTGAATCCGGCACATTCCAACACACATTCCCGCAGCACAGCAAGCCCACTCAGGCACAAAAACCCTGATAAGACCATCCCTGTCCATGCACGCACAAACAAGAGGACACAAGAAGCACGCAGGCAGGTTAGCCAGGATCACCCAAAGGAAATGCTGGAGTGCACTGTAACACCCCAAACATATACATACTGCTACATAACAATTACAAAC
>NW_019514965.1:0-686 GCF_002814215.2 Seriola lalandi dorsalis
TGTGTGTGTGTGTGTGTGAGAGAGAGAGAGAGAGTAGAGAGGGAGTGTTTGTATGTCTGCGTGTGTGTGCATTGTGGGTGTGTCTGTGCAGGTATGTACACAAACATCAAATGACAGATTCGCAAGATTGAGAGTGCGCAATGAGGGTGCAGAAAACACACACACACACACACTCTCTCTCTTTTTCACACACGCACTCTTGGAGGGTTAAAGCACAAGTCCTTGGAAGCAGGAAGGGGTGGAGACTTTTTCTTATCACATCAGATCTGAATGAAACCACCTCCAGCTGACGAATCCTCTCTGATGCAACGTACGTGTGTGTGTGTGTGCGTGTGTGTGTGCGTGTGCGTGTGCGTGCAATTGAAGGTCCAAGTCCAGTTTTCATTCACGTGTGTGTGTGTGTGTGTGTGTGTGTGTGTGTGTGTGTGTGTGAACTAGCTGCCTTCCTCACAGATTTCTGGCGGGCATGTGCAGATTTACAGGTGCTTGTGTAGAGGTGTGTTGAGTGCGACTTGTCTCGACATCCCCTTTTTTTGGGGGTGGGGGGGCGAGATTTCCTTCCCTCTGTCATCCTCTTGTCTGTTTCCTTCTTTAAGTAAAGTCCACTCTCACTCCTCCTCCGTCTCATCAAATCCTCTCTCCTCCTCCCATCCCAAGCTTCATCTCATCCCTGCTTCAAATTTCCT
>NW_019514966.1:0-584 GCF_002814215.2 Seriola lalandi dorsalis
CCCCCCCCAGTGTGATGGGACAGACCTGACAGCCAAAGTCCAGGACCTGAAGCTACAGTGTCTGCTGTTCCTCAACATCCCCAGGTACTTCTTCTCTCCTGTAGAAATCAGCGTGTCAGACAGGAAGTAGAAGCAGGCTGTGATTGGTTCACTCTGTCAGTTACGCATGTGTGTGTGTGTGTGTGCGTGCGTGCATGTGTGTGTGCGTGCGTGTCTGTGCATGCGTGTGTGTGTGTGTGTGTGTCTGTGCATGCGTGTGTGTGTGCGTGCGTGTGTGTGCGTGCGCGCGCGTCTGTGCATGCGTGCGTGCGTGTCTGTGTGTGTGCAGGTACTGTGCAGGCACCATGCCGTGGGGTCACCCTAGTGAGCATCAAGACTTTGAACCTCAGCGTCATGACGACGGCTTCATCGAGGTCATCGGCTTCACCATGACGTCTCTGGTGAGCTCTCATCAGACCCTCAGACCCTCAGACCACCTCAGACCCTCAGACCACCTCAGACCATCAGACCACCTCAGACCCTCAGACCCTCAGACCACCTCAGACCACCTCAGACCACCTCAGACCATCAGACCACCTCAGACC
>NW_019514967.1:0-454 GCF_002814215.2 Seriola lalandi dorsalis
ACAAATTATTTAAATCTGTCTGAGGGTAAAATGTATGTTTCTTGTGCCAGAAATGGCGACCATCTGGTCTGATCTGGTCTGATGTGGTCTGATGGTCTGATGTGGTCTGATGGTCTGATGGTCTGAGGTGGTCTGAGGGTCTGAGGGTCTGATGGTCTGATGTGGTCTGAGGGTCTGAGGGTCTGATGGTCTAATGGTCTGATGTGGTCTGATGGTCTGATGGTCTGATGGTCTGATGTGGTCTAATGGTCTGATGGTCTGATGGTCTGATGTGGTCTGATGGTCTGAGGTGGTCTGAGGTGGTCTGAGGTGGTCTGAGGGTCTGAGGTGGTCTGATGGTCTGAGGTGGTCTGATGGTCTGAGGTGGTCTGAGGGTCTGAGGGTCTGAGGTGGTCTGATGGTCTGAGGTGGTCTGAGGTGGTCTGATGGTCTGAGGGTCTGAGGTGGTCTGATG
>NW_019514968.1:0-803 GCF_002814215.2 Seriola lalandi dorsalis
AAAAAAAGTCATAATGATCAATAACCACTGTTGTAGATAATAGCTAATGATGCTCCGTATAGAAATATCATAAGAAATACAAAAAGAAAATAGACAAAAAGTTTTAGAATATATATTGTATATATACATTTAAAGATGAACATAGAAATGATTTACTCCCAACCTTGCTCCGCATGAAAATCAATTTAAAGGACAGTGCTGGTGCTTTTCCAAATTTCAGATCCATAACTACAAATCTAACATAATTTAAATCTTTGCTGACCACATTTGAATACAGGCTGCACTATCCTGGCAGCTGTTGGTTTAATTTATGTATGGTATGAAATTCAAATAACAGACTATTAAAACTTGCTTGAGATGTCTTGAATTTCCGTTAAATTTAGTCAGTAACACATTATTTTTGGAAGGTAATGCAATTAAAGCACAGATTGATTTGAAAATCTTCACTGTGATACCTCTTAACGACAACATGGAAAAAATGATCACAGACAGTGATGTATTAGAAATAAAAAACATTAAAACATTGGTGGGGGCGTGTTGTTTAAGGTACAAGCGAGACAGTGTAATTCGATCCAGGAGGTCTAGTTCACTTCACAACGGTTTTTACTACTCAAAGAGAAGATTTTACAACTCTAGAAACTGCTGCAACTATTTTATTTTTTTGTTGCAACAATTGTGAGGTAAACAGTAGAAACATGCCATTTATGTCAGAGAATAATCCACCCCGAACGTGCACTTATTTGATTGGCCACTGCAGCAAAAGTTGTGCCTGGTTAAAACTTTTCGTTGGGTGACCCTGAGGT
>NW_019514969.1:0-889 GCF_002814215.2 Seriola lalandi dorsalis
GTCTAGAGATCAAACAGCTGATTAGTGAAGTGACAGAAAAGTAACTGTGATAATTGATGAATGGTTTGAAGTTTATGTTTTAAGAGATTATGAAAATGTTCTCAGATGTGAATATTTTCTGGTTTCCATGACAACGAACTGAGACAAAACATTTGAATCTGTTCACTCGGACTTCAGATATTTTATTCACTGAACAATGAATCAGTTATTAAAGAAAATAACTGTCATACATTATTGATAATGAATAATACGACCTCACCCGAGGAAAACTGATAAAAACACAATTTAACAAATGTTGCTGCACGTACAAGTTATTATTATTTTCAATCTAAGGATAATTAAATTAAAATAAACCGACTGTAACCGACCTAATAATGTGGGTTATGTGACAATGTTGAAGTTATTTAGTCATTTATTTTTTGTTCTTTGTATTTATATTTTGAAAATTCCACTAAACAATAAGAATAAAAAAAAAAAAAAAGGTTTAGCTTTTGTAGATTTTGTGTTTGTGTCAGATTATTTATGACATATTATTGTGATGAACGCTGATTCGAGACTCTAGAATCACAGCTGCAAGTGAACTCAGTAAGAACTAAAACAGACCAGGTCTTACGACTAGATTCTGACACAAGACCAGGACCAAGATGGAGGATGGAGGTCCTGATTATGAGGTGAATCTCCCACGGCAACGAGTCTCTCTACCTGCCGGGAACATAGATCTTTAAGGTGAGTGTTACCTGCAGCATCAGATCCAGAGCAGCGTTGATGTCCGTCTTCTCTGGGAAACACTGGAACACAGGAGTCTGGTTAGAGGCGACAAGAGGACACACTCCACACCAACGGTGACTTCTCACCTTTAAATGCTCCTCACCTTCTTCTCCTGCAGGTA
>NW_019514970.1:0-817 GCF_002814215.2 Seriola lalandi dorsalis
AGAATTCAGACTTTCTAAAAACACATTAGGGCCACATGTGGAAAAAAAAAAAATCTCTCTCTCTCTCTCTCTCTCTCTCTCTCTCTCTCTCTCTCTCTCTCTCTCCCTCTCTCTATTTTTTTTTCTCAGACTTTTTTCTCCGAGAATTCCGAGATTTTTTTTTCACATGGCCCTAATCCTGTTCTGTAAAGATAAAATATTGAATATTAAGTCAGTTAAACAACGTTAAAAAATGTTGTAAAAAATTATATGAAAATACATAGAAAACAACAACAACAAAGGAAAGAAGATGAACATTTCTGATCTGTGTAATAAATATCTGATTTTGACCAGTGGTGGATCGTAGCAAGTACTACACTTAAATAGTAGTTAACCATAGTTGCCATTTTTAAGTTGGAACAACTTAATTAATTGAAGTAAACACGACTCAATTTTTTTCTACTAAGTAAGGTTGATCTTTTATATTGCTAACAACACAAATGTCAAAATTGTAAAACTTTTTGCCTTCAGGCTTTTTGAGGGCCCGCCCCAGGCTGGCCCCTGGACACTTGTTCCACTGGAACCATCACATGTGCAAATGTGACCTCAGAATCTCTGCATCGCTAACACCACCTACTCCTTGAGTAGTAGTGAAGTATTTTCCAAGGATCCCTTGAACTCACCTCAGGAGGACTTGAAGCAGATGCTGTGAAGGAGGATGGCAGGTCAGAACATGTGACAGGGCTTTGGTAGCATGTGACGGTCCCGCCAGTGTCCAGGTCTGAGGGTGGTGGGAGAGAGGATTAGTTAGAAAAAGATCTGGAAACTCTCAACAGGA
>NW_019514971.1:0-801 GCF_002814215.2 Seriola lalandi dorsalis
ACTCAAGTTCCACTTACTGGCTTCCTATATAGCTTTCCCCATGGTCTTCATTCAGCTATTAAGTTTCCTCACTTGTCAACGGTAGATGGTCAAACACATCTACATTTCTCATCCAGCTTTTAAAGCAACACTAAAGTTATAATCTGTAACTTTTCCACATTGAAATGACTAGACATATGTTCTATATGTTCTGAGTTGTGTTCTTCGTCTCTCTGTACATACGGTGCGTTTAAGTCCTTAAACTTGCATTGACTGATTTTTTTAGCCACTTAAAAAACTGCAGAAACAAGAAATAAACATATTTTGTCGAACAGCTGCAGAACTGCACACAGATGTGTGTAGTAATACGGTCGTTCAACGATTGAGAAAATGTAGTTCCAAAGGAAAGGGCTGTTTGATAAAGTGCAGGGAATATTGTCAATAAAGTTTGCAGTTCAACTGACACTGTTTTTTTTCAGTCGGCATTTGTGTCTAAAACACGTTTTTGTGCTTCTGCTTCTCTAAAGTGAGAGAGCTGATCTGAATCTGCAGGTAACACACTGACTACAGCTTTAACCACGACTACTGTCACGTCAGCTGATGATTCTGCGGTCCAGCGTCAAATTCTTTTACATGATGTCTTCAGTCTGTTTGGTCGTGTTTGGGACAAATGACAAGAATGTGCATTTTTATGTTCTTTAATAATTCTAAATGAACTGCGTACTTGTCTGTCAGCGTCCCGATCTGCACCACGCAAGAGCAGCACCTTCACCACCTCACTGTGGCCCATCTGAGCTGCCATCCACAGGGGGGCAGTGCCAT
>NW_019514972.1:0-795 GCF_002814215.2 Seriola lalandi dorsalis
ACTCAAGTTCCACTTACTGGCTTCCTATATAGCTTTCCCCATGGTCTTCATTCAGCTATTAAGTTTCCTCACTTGTCAACGGTAGATGGTCAAACACATCTACATTTCTCATCCAGCTTTTAAAGCAACACTAAAGTTATAATCTGTAACTTTTCCACATTGAAATGACTAGACATATGTTCTATATGTTCTGAGTTGTGTTCTTCGTCTCTCTGTACATACGGTGCGTTTAAGTCCTTAAACTTGCATTGACTGATTTTTTTAGCCACTTAAAAAACTGCAGAAACAAGAAATAAACATATTTTGTCGAACAGCTGCAGAACTGCACACAGATGTGTGTAGTAATACGGTCGTTCAACGATTGAGAAAATGTAGTTCCAAAGGAAAGGGCTGTTTGATAAAGTGCAGGGAATATTGTCAATAAAGTTTGCAGTTCAACTGACACTGTTTTTTTTCAGTCGGCATTTGTGTCTAAAACACGTTTTTGTGCTTCTGCTTCTCCAAAGTGAGAGCGCTGATCTGAATCTGCAGGTAACACACTGACTACAGCTTTAACCACGACTACTGTCACGTCAGCTGATGCTTCTGCGGTCCGAGTTCTTTTACATGATGTCTTCAGTCTGTTTGGTCGTGTTTGGGACAAATGACAAGAATGTGCATTTTTATGTTCTTTAATAATTCTAAATGAACTGCGTACTTGTCTGTCAGCGTCCCGATCTGCACCACGCAAGAGCAGCACCTTCACCACCTCACTGTGGCCCATCTGAGCTGCCATCCACAGGGGGGCAGTGCCAT
>NW_019514973.1:0-515 GCF_002814215.2 Seriola lalandi dorsalis
GTGCTCAGCCTCTGTGTCTGATGGTTACACACAATGTCCCGGCAGCTGGAATCCAGCCTCTCAGGTTTCTGCAGACAGCTGAGTCAGACACGACTGACATTTGGCAGGATTAGTGTTTCACCTGAGGCTGTGGAAAACAACCGACAACAACAAGTGAAACTGGACATGAAGTAGTCGTCATGTAGTAATTTGTTATAAATACACTTCAGCTTTTCAGACAGGTACAAGCCAAGTGCAGGAGACAAGTACGAGTATGAGTCTCACCCTGTGTACGAGATGGTTCTCTTTATGTTTCAGGATGGGGCCACCTCTCTGTTCCTCGCCGCTCAGGAGGGTCATGTGACTGTGATCCGTCAGCTGCTTTCATCTGGGGCCAAGGTTAACCAAGCGAGGGAGGTAACGTCCCGGCACAGTTGAAAGGACACAGTCCCACAGTGTCTTCTTTCACATCTCCTGCCTGCATCCCCCCTCATACTCTCATTTTTATGTCCTTTGTCACTGCACCCCCCCCCACC
>NW_019514974.1:0-584 GCF_002814215.2 Seriola lalandi dorsalis
ATTTGCAAAGATTCTTTCACAGTCAGTAGAATGAGATCAAAGAGTCCTGAACTTCATTTTAAAGCTTTTTTTTTCTGTTGTGTTTCAAATTTCAAATCCATTTAAAGATGAAACGTTGTTTTCAACATTGTCGTAATGACATCAGCAGCTTTTTCTGTTCTCCTCTCCAGACTGGTTCCACTGCCCTGTTCTTCGCCTCGCAGCAGGGACACCATGACGTCGTCAAGCTGCTCTTTGAATTCGGCGCCTCCACTGAATTCCAGACAAAGGTATGCTGCAGCGCAGGTCGGCGTCCTCATCACACTGGGTGTGATTGAGAATGCTGCGATTACCTCAGACGGTGATTCAAAGTGTTTCATGTGGAGATAAATGAAGCGCAGGGTTTCGCTCAGGCTGCAGCGCTCGGTGCTGACGCTCAGCTTTAGTTTAGATTCTGCTGATGGAGACACTTCTTCATGTTTCTGTGGCAGGACGGAGGCACAGCTCTCACCGTCGCCTCCCAGTATGGACACTCCAAGGTGGTGGACGCCCTGCTGAAGAATGGAGCCAATGTTCATGACCAGCTGAATGTGAGTCGCCCCCCC
>NW_019514975.1:0-731 GCF_002814215.2 Seriola lalandi dorsalis
CACATTAGGGCTGTATCTCACTGATAGGTTAGATCAGTGAGGAAAGAAACTACCTCTGGGATCAATCCTCATAGACAATTAATATGATAAAAAAAAAAGCATATTTTTGAATTTGGGTAAATGGTTTGTTTGCAGTTTGTGCATTTTAGTGCTTCATAAGAATATTTGATGCACATATTTTTATTAGCAAAAACCCTGCAGAAGGAAGGATATCATGATATACATTAATATGAACAGTAGCTTTGACCTTTGCATTCATCTCTTATCAATTTCAGGCTTGTTTCCCTTCAGTTACCCAAATCCCAGTGTAGCACATTCCTGCTGTTTAAATTCTAACCATCATAATGTAACACTCACATCATTGTAAAGTATTTTCTTGTTAAATTGATCTCCCCCTTGCTATCCGATTCTCCTTCTCCCCTTGTTCCATCTGTTTCTCTTCACTCAGGAGGGCCAAATTTCCAGCAGAAGAAAGGTCACTGCTGTGCTACAGTCCTCTCTCTCTCTCTCTCTCTCTCTCTCAAACATGAACACACACACACACGCACAGACACACACATGCTACTTCTCATTTCAGATATGTTCTGTAGTTCAGGGACTTTTTAAATCAATGTATTCAAAACAGACGACCTTGCCATGAAGAAATATAAAGATACAGTTTTTTTTTTTCCTCTCTTTGTTCTCTAGTTGTGAACACATTCATGGATATATACTGTACAATATTTCTAGAG
>NW_019514976.1:0-957 GCF_002814215.2 Seriola lalandi dorsalis
GTTCTCTTCTCCGGCTTCTAAAGAGCCCATAGGTGCAATTTGCTAATGGATGGATGGTTGTGTGGCAGCACTTGGCACAGGAAACGCTGCTAGAGTGGATTCTGGATACAAATGTCATACAGTCTGTCAAGAAAATGAAAATCTTCTGCAACAGGACAATGAGTGAAGAAAAAGTTTAATTTTATAATGAATTATATTTGACATAAATCAGTCAGTTATATAAGTCGTAAAATTCTGAACTGGATCCAGCAGGATGTATTTTTCTACTGAGCCTCAGTCTGCAGAGGACGAGCTCCTGCAAAAACAAAGAAAACAGAAATCTGGAGCACAGACGTGTCAACTTGTTTTTCTTGTTCCATGTTTTGTCGAATTTTTTTTTTTATCGTTGCCAGTGAGAAACAAATGGATGGACATCTAAAAGTGGACATTAACTTGTGTTTAGTCTGTTGTTTGGAGTGAATAATTTATCATCTTGGAGTTAGTTCAACCATCCCTGAGACACACAGAGGCAGGTATGTGTGTGTGACAGAGAAACCGGTTTAATGCAGAGGATTCACAGCTGCAAACTGTTCATGTGTTGATGTTGTTCAGGTTTCTGACAGCGAGGACGTTCAGCTGTTGTTTCTGAGTAAATACTTGTCATTGATGAACTCAGATCTGTGGTGTGCAAAATGATGTTGCCGTTTTTACCGTTTACGGTTGTGTGAATGACAGCGTCACAGTCATCCACAAATCATCAGTTTTTTTCTGTGGTAAATGAGTAGTAAATTGCGGTACTAGTCTCTGGCTGTGCTGGTCCTGATCCTGGCCCTGACACTGCAGCAGCACCTGTGACTGACAAACAGCTCATTCCCGTCATCTGGAGACTATTTTCCAGTGACTGAGGAAGAGGACCCACAAACAAATCCCTGCGCCCCCTCTAGCAGTGGGCCTGTTTCACATGGAGCAACACAGTGA
>NW_019514977.1:0-743 GCF_002814215.2 Seriola lalandi dorsalis
TGAGTGTGTGTTCCCAAGCTCATACATAACAGAGCAACTCATCACAAGTTACAACCCAAACTTCTGTCACCACCGGCTAATACATGCGCAAAAAGCACACACACATGCAAAATCCTCTGTTGCATTATCTCATTGTCATATGTTGTGTCAGCATCTGTCCAGCCGCTCACACACACACACACACACACACTGGGAAACCCCATCAAGCAGTGAGGAATCTATAGGAGTGGTGTGGAAAGAGAGAGGCTGGGCTGCTGGGGAGAAATCCAGCAGAAGTGATTTCCATCCCGAAACGGTTCACTGGTGCCCGACTGCTCTCTGATCCCCTGGCGGTAACAATATTCAGCTGACATTTCACTGGAGAAACTTAATCCCACCTTCCCCTGCCAGCGATACCTTATTGCAGGGCTGGCATGCACGCACACGCACGTCTCGATGTAAACCATCCACACATGCTTGTACACAACTGGAAAAACACAGCTACGGCTGATTCTCATCCAAGTCACACCCTCTGACCACCAATATTTTCCCCAATCATACATGTGATATGTTCCGTGGGTCTTATTGTGGATTTGGTTGATACACAGACAAAACAAGAGCAGACCATGTTACAAATGTTGGGAAACCACTCACTTGAGTCGTGGTAAGAAGAGTTGAAATGCAAGATAGAACGGCTGTAAAAGCAAACATAAGGGAAGAATGAGATGTCTGCACGTTTACTACTCATATAAAATAAGTAACGA
>NW_019514978.1:0-643 GCF_002814215.2 Seriola lalandi dorsalis
TGTTCGGTGGTAGTGCTTTGCCTTTAACATATAAAAGTCTTTTTTTTCAGATTTGTAGGATATATATGAGACGTCAGTGTGATTAATACACAGAAATAATACAAGAAAAGAGTTTAAGATGAAATGTAGATTTTTTCGCAGCATATGTGTGAGATGTCTCCAGTTATACCAGGAAATGTGAAGTGTACTGCAACACACATGCTTTGTGATTAAATTGGCTCATTGTGCATGTGTGTGTATGTGAGCCTGATTAATGTAATGAGGATTAATTTCAGCCCTTCACAGAGGACCACCCTGAGAGAGACACAAGACTGGGCACCACCTGGTTAGCTTTCTCTCTCTCCCTCACACACACACAGCAACACTTTGTTCATGATGCAGGAATTTGCATAGCAAATCACTGTTACCATTACCAAGCCATCTTGCCTCAGTGTGTGTCTGTGTGTGTGTGTGTGAGTGTGTGTTCCCAAGCTCATACATAACAGAGCAACTCATCACAAGTTACAACCCAAACTTCTGTCACCACCGGCTAATACATGCGCAAAAAGCACACACACATGCAAAATCCTCTGTTGCATTATCTCATTGTCATATGTTGTGTCAGCATCTGTCCAGCCGCTCACACACACACACACACACACAC
>NW_019514979.1:0-616 GCF_002814215.2 Seriola lalandi dorsalis
ACACACACCAAACTACAGAGAAATTCATACTCAAATTCATATTAAATGATCTGGATCTGCCCCAAAATGAAACAAGCTCGTCACTGGACCACGACCCTTCCCTTAACTAAGTATTACTTAAGTACTTTCTGAGTAATCTAGATGACAAACAACCAACCAACCAACCAACCGACCGACCAACAAATCGACCAACCATCAACAAACCGACCAACCAACCAACCGACCAACCAACCAACCAACCAACCGACCGACCAACCATCAACAAACCGACCAACCAACTGACCAACCAACCGACCAACCAACCGACCAACCAACCAACCAACCGACCAACCATCAACAAACCGACCAACCAACTGACCAACCGACCAACCAACCAACCAACAACAAACCAATAACCAACCAACCAACCAACCATCAACAAACCGACCAACCAATAACCAACCAACCAACCAACCAACCAACCAACCAACCAACCAACCGACCGACCAACAAATCGACCAACCGACCAACCATCAACAAACCGACCAACCAACCAACCGACCAACCAACCAACCAACCAACCAACCAACCGACCAACCATCAACAAACCGACCAACCAACTGACCAACCGACCAAC
>NW_019514980.1:0-559 GCF_002814215.2 Seriola lalandi dorsalis
AAATCGACCAACCGACCAACCATCAACAAACCGACCAACCAACCAACCGACCAACCAACCAACCAACCAACCAACCAACCGACCAACCATCAACAAACCGACCAACCAACTGACCAACCGACCAACCAACCAACCGACCAACCAACCGACCAACCATCAACAAACCGACCAACCAACTGACCAACCGACCAACCAACCAACCAACAACAAACCAATAACCAACCAACCGACCAACCAACCAACCAACCAATCAACAACCAATCAACCAACCAACCAACCAACCAATCAACAACCAATCAACCAACCAATCAACCAACCAACAAACAACTTTTTTATTTTACCTTTTAACTAATCTTTATTATTATTATCATTATTATTATTATTGTTAATAAGGTAAAGGACTAAATAAAGAAGACACAGTCGACTGGCTCTCAGCAGAGCTCAGACCTCCAGCCTCAACACAGGCCGAGCAATCAACCAACACTGCACTAATTAAAAAGAATATGAAAATAGATGCACAGTAAAATATTAAGAAAATATTACATGAATAAAATCATGA
>NW_019514981.1:0-986 GCF_002814215.2 Seriola lalandi dorsalis
TAGTAATGGTCAATGTAATTCTTCCAAGTTAGTGAGTAGTTTTTGAAGTAGACATTTGACTGTGTGAAATATCTTCCTACCTTTCTTCTTGTCCTGCAGTTTGTCATCGCGCTCGCTGCTGCTGCCCTGCTGGCTGCAGGAGGAGTTGGCGCGGAAGGAGCCCTCACGAACAAATGAGGTGCGACTGGCATCAAAGGACGCCGTCACGCCGCACTCCTTCTCCCGGCGCTGCTTCCTCTCCAGACAGGCGGCGAAGGCACAGCCAACTGCGTGGCTCAGTCTCTCCCCCTGGTGCAGCAGAAAACATCAATTAAAACACTTCACAGTTAAAGCCATATTTACACCTAACCTGGATTGATCGTTTCCACACCATCTGAAAACAGTTTGCTTCTGCACTCTTTAATGTTTTTAGTCAACAGGGGTGTTTTTATGCAATATGCCAACCTTAAAATCAAGCTCCAATATTAACATCCAATAGAGACTCAACAGTGAGGATCGGAGGAGAGTCCAATTATCAACCTCAGATCTGTCCTCAAATGTCATACCCTGTGGCTCTGAATGCAACTCATTTCAATCACCGTTTTTCTATAATTAATTCCTACTTTCCTTCTTGTCTCCACTTCTTTCTCTTTGCAAAGAAGCCATGACAGCTATGGGAGAGACAGTTCAGTTTAAGATGAGCACAAAGAGATATGGAGAGTGTGCGGTGGAAATAGAGATACACAGATATGGACGGATAACTCCATGGGCTTCTGTCTAATCCCTTCTCCTAATCCCGCAGGTCTGTGCTACGCTCTCTTCCGTCCACATTAACAATCCAACCCACAGTCTAAGCTGATGAAACCACCATGGGGTTGAAACCACAATTCGTTGGTTCTGTTGCAGTTCTCTTTAGATCTCAACCTCTTTATCTAAAGGTGAGGCCAATGAATGCCAATCAAAAGCTATGCTAGCAGCTAGAGTGGAAGATTCAAAAACAAAGCACA
>NW_019514982.1:0-803 GCF_002814215.2 Seriola lalandi dorsalis
TACTAGAGCTCCAGAGAGAAGCCTGAGAGAGGAGATGTAAAACTACATTGAGATGGTTTTTTGGTTCTTAAAATCACAAATATATCTTCTTATGGATCAACACTTCAAATAAAACACTGATGTCTTAGAAGAACGATCAATGCTAAGCAGCTATAATCAGTGCATTTGTTCAGTCCAAAAACCACAAAAATAAGATGCAGAGTTGCTTTTCCTTAATTCACATCAGTTGCACTGAAGCAAACAGTGAATTGACTACATCTCCTTTATGGAATAATGAGAGAAAAACAATAAAGGCAACTTCTGTGAAAGACAAAAAGTCAATTATAAAAACACTGTAGGGAAATCTGATTACAAATGTAAAACAATGACAGAAAAATAAAACTCTTTCTTGAAGTCATTGGTGTTTGAAAAGTGACACAAAGAGAAATCAGACAGTTTTTGGTCACATTTCAAACCCCTTTATGCAAAAATGATGAAAACATACTCATGTTGGTAATGTTGTAATATGCTGCTAAATAAACATACAGCCACAGAATGTGTGGAAACACATGCAAGTAATAAATGCTATTATAAAACCAAATCAGTTGACCAATGATATCACAGGTATGTGATTATAGATTAAACAGAAGTTTCTCTTCACTCACTGCAATTCATTTCTCAGGATTATCCTTTAACTGAATGTGCTAGTATAGGGGGGGCTGAATGAATTTTGTCTCTTTCAATCAGCTTTGTAACATTTGATTTATTGCTGAGGGAAAATAATAATATTGTAATACAGGGAATTAGTTAGAACATCCCAGTAT
>NW_019514983.1:0-830 GCF_002814215.2 Seriola lalandi dorsalis
CTCACACCAGTTCTCCCAGTCGTCTGAGGTTCCTCTGACCAGTTATTACACAACAGGAAGTGACACAGAGACAGTCACTCATTGTGACCTTTAATGACCTTTAATGAACAGGTAAGTTCCTCATGACACACCTGTTTCACCTGTAGCTCACCTGACACCTGACCTCACAACAACACAGGAACACACCATCTACAACACATTGCACCACACTGTTAGACCGGGTTAGACCGGGTTAACACCAGTCCATTTCCTGGGTTTATGAGGAACCTGAGGAACCAGTTGAACCAGTCACCACCGTGACCTTTCTAAGGTTCTTATGTGCCAAACCACAGACCTGTGAGTGACCCTCAGAGCTGAACACCTGGATCAGGTCTGAGTCCACGTCACTAATAAACTTTCACAATAAAAGTCCAGCTCAACTGCAAACATCTGGACTGACTGCGACCTGATCAAATCCTCAGTCTTCATTCTTCTGTCACAACACTGAGTCTCCACCTTTCTATTCAAGACATTTACATTTTAAATAATGTTTCAATCACAAACAATGTCTGATAACTGATCAATAATCCTTATAACTATCGATACAGCCATCACTTTGTCTGTTTATTCTCCTCCAGCAGGAAACAAGACAAGAAGATCCAACATCTCACAGCTTTTAAACATTTACATCGACAGACCTGAAGATAAAAACCTGATGTTAAAAACTGACAAATAAACATTTCCTGTAGAAACCAACGAGCTTTATTAACTAATTAACAACATAAATAAAACTGATGAACTCGTTAGTCAAAGACATTTTCACTCAAATCAATCACTGATCTGCTGCTACT
>NW_019514984.1:0-1093 GCF_002814215.2 Seriola lalandi dorsalis
ATGCCTTACTTGGCTGACCTCCAACACCACCCGTGGGAGGATGCTGTAAGATTAGGAGCAATGTGCTTCACTACAGGTTAGAGTGAGGAGATGAGCTCAGTGTGTGGGATGGATTCAACAGGAAGGTTTGTTTTCCTCACCTTTGCAACAGTCCGAGATTTTCATGATTTCATGTTTGTTTTCAACGTCATTGGTGGAAATGTTTGAAAGTTTGATGATTTTTAAGCTTAAACAGATCAATGTTGTATAATGTAGAGCGGAAACATTTAGTCGATGAATCCATTAAATCAAATCAATTAAATCAGTAAGTCATCTGCAACTGTTTTAATAATTGATTAATCATCAATACCAGACATTCCACTGTTGAAGCCTCTCAGCTGTGAGGATTTGCTGCTTTTCTTCGTCTTATGTGACAGTAAATTGAAAATCTTTGGGTTGTTGTTGGTTGGACAAAACAAGACAAATGAAGACATCATCATTAGCTTTAGGAAGCTGCTTAGCTGTTTTTTTTTTTAAGTGCATTTTTCACAATCTGACATTTTTTAGACCAAATGAATCATCGGATTAATTAATAATGAAAAATAATTGTTGGTTGTGGCCAAATATAATGCTTTCCCATCAAATGATGTGTCTGCTGTTTTAAAGTAATTAGTCAATATAAATTTAAAAGATTTTAATCATTGTACCGATATGCAGGTGAAAAATAGAAAATTATAAGTGTAAGTCATAAGTGCCCACCTCTTGTTACTTGAACTGAACATAGCAGAATCATATAGCTTGTTCGGTCTGACCAATCAGCCAGAACCTCAAAATACTCAATCGATTTGTCAATTAGCAAAAAGATGAGTAGTGTTTTGATAGTCAATTAATCATTCAGTCATTCTAAAGTAGAAAATGCCAAACACCTGTAGCTTGTTAAATTAGAGGATTTGTCGTGATAGTTCATTAATATCTTTGAGTTTTGGACTCTTGACTGAATAAACAAGACATTTAAAGACAATCAACCAGAAAAAGAATAAGCACTTAAATTGATAATGAAAATGATGATTAGTCGCAGCCCTGATTCAATTTACAGCGACATAAAGACAGAAGA
>NW_019514985.1:0-1085 GCF_002814215.2 Seriola lalandi dorsalis
TCTTCTGTCTTTATGTCGCTGTAAATTGAATCAGGGCTGCGACTAATCATCATTTTCATTATCAATTTAAGTGCTTATTCTTTTTCTGGTTGATTGTCTTTAAATGTCTTGTTTATTCAGTCAAGAGTCCAAAACTCAAAGATATTAATGAACTATCACGACAAATCCTCTAATTTAACAAGCTACAGGTGTTTGGCATTTTCTACTTTAGAATGACTGAATGATTAATTGACTATCAAAACACTACTCATCTTTTTGCTAATTGACAAATCGATTGAGTATTTTGAGGTTCTGGCTGATTGGTCAGACCGAACAAGCTATATGATTCTGCTATGTTCAGTTCAAGTAACAAGAGGTGGGCACTTATGACTTACACTTATAATTTTCTATTTTTCACCTGCATATCGGTACAATGATTAAAATCTCTTGAATTTATATTGACTAATTACTTTAAAACAGCAGACACATCATTTGATGGGAAAGCATTATATTTGGCCACAACCAACAATTATTTTTCATTATCAATTAATCCGATGATTCATTTGGTCTAAAAAATGTCAGATTGTGAAAAATGCACTTAAAAAAAAAAACAGTTTCCTAAAGCTAATGATGATGTCTTCATTTGTCTTGTTTTGTCCAACCAACAACAACCCAAAGATTTTCAATTTACTGTCACATAAGACGAAGAAAAGCAGCAAATCCTCACAGCTGAGAGGCTTCAACAGTGGAATGTCTGGTATTGATGATTAATCAATTATTAAAACAGTTGCAGATGACTTACTGATTTAATTGATTTGATTTAATGGATTCATCGACTAAATGTTTCCGCTCTACATTATACAACATTGATCTGTTTAAGCTTAAAAATCATCAAACTTTCAAACATTTCCACCAATGACGTTGAAAACAAACATGAAATCATGAAAATCTCGGACTGTTGCAAAGGTGAGGAAAACAAACCTTCCTGTTGAATCCATCCCACACACTGAGCTCATCTCCTCACTCTAACCTGTAGTGAAGCACATTGCTCCTAATCTTACAGCATCCTCCCACGGGTGGTGTTGGAGGTCAGCCAAGTAAGGCAT
>NW_019514986.1:0-1044 GCF_002814215.2 Seriola lalandi dorsalis
CCTTTGATTTCAGAATTACTAAAATCCATTCTTTAGCATTTGGTGAAGCATATTTCCTCTGTAAGGAATGTGTGTTATTTTTGAAACGGACCCTACTGCTGACCTCTGCACACTCAGGTGTAACACTATTCCAGTGGCTCTCCAGTTTAACTTTGACTCGAGCTGCAAGGCTTCACCTGCCTGTGCTGCAGTAGTGATTTATGTCCTCTCCCGCTGTGCCTCATCTTCATCTATATTGTGAAACTTGGGGAAGTGAACACAAGCACCGATAGCAATAAACTCAAGTACAGTCATGTCTGTGAGGCGAGGGCACAGGCGAGGTCCTTGTTCTTGCTTCTGCAGCTGCTGTAAGGAACCTCACCAACACGTGTGCTGCTGCTGCTCACCCAACAGGTGTGTGTCTTTGGTGTTTTCTCCTCAACAGACGTGTAATCCAGGAGAGGAAGCGCTGTACAAAGTAGACGAAGTACAAAACAACACTTATCCTTTCTTGGTGTTTTTGAATGAATCAGGAGCACTTGACTAACTTGTCATTTTGAAACAACCATAATTGTGTCCAAAGGTAGTCTTCAGTGAGGCAACAGAAGTCAGTGGATGCGACATGAAAACAAACCTGTGTATACTGTTTTGGCTGCAGATGCTGAGTCACAACACTGTCCTCCTTGTGCAAGCTTTTGACTTGCAACATCTGCCTGTTGTCTAGTTTCCACAACACAAAGTCATGTGACGGAATAATGTAGCATCATACAACACTTAATTCTGTTGGGACAGGCACACTTTGATAGCACGCTGCCTTCGGGTTGACCCTCCCATCGCCACCCCTTCCCCTCAGCTCGCCTGAGAGGCTTTGGCTTTTGGCCGGCTAAGCTGGTTAGCCAGCCTCATAACTCAAACAGACTGTCATTCAGCAGATCCGGCTGCTAGGACCTACACTACAGCTGATCATGTGACACGTTAGTGATGACCCGCTGTGACCTTTGCAGTCTGCCGTATCCTCATGTGAGCTTCCCATACACCCACACTGCTTTTTTCTGCCTCCTTGAT
>NW_019514987.1:0-775 GCF_002814215.2 Seriola lalandi dorsalis
TTGGACATTTTGATATAACTTACATCATGAAGTTTAATAGGTATATATAATATATCAAATATCAAATATAATATGAAGCACAATAATAGCAAACATCTAGTGTCCCACATGATTTTGTGCTTAGGCCTGAATACTCAATGTTTTGCTTTAAGCCAACATTGACTTTTTCAGTATCTAGACCATGATTTATCCTGAACCTTAAAGGATAGGTCTAACTTTTTGCCTTTATTCCTTTAAATTCTTATGTCTCATAGCTGGAGGCATACTGTTCTTGGGTTGTCCGTCCGGTCAAAGGTCAAGGTCATGGTGACCTCTCAAAACATTGTAAATGTGATATCTGAGGAGCGCTTTGAAGGAACTTCCTTAAATTTGGCACAAACATTCACTTGGACTCAAGGATGAACTGATTAGCTTTTGGTGGTCAAAGGTCAAGGTCACAGTGACCTCACAAAACATGATTTTGGCCTTGTAAATGCAATATCTTGAGAATTCCCCAAGAGAATCCCTTCAAATTTGGCGCAAAAGTCCACTGAGACTCAAGGACAAACTGATTAGATTTTGGTGTTCACAGGTCAAAGTTCAAGGTCACTGTGACACAAAACACTTTTTAGCCACGAGTCAAGGTTTCACGCAGCAATTATGACCAAATTTCACACAAATGGTAAATATTTATTCTAGTCTTATTCTAGTTTTTCCCATGGTGCCCCAACATGCACTCATACTACACACATCTCTGATATGGACTAGCATCAATATTAAATCAAACAATATAGGC
>NW_019514988.1:0-415 GCF_002814215.2 Seriola lalandi dorsalis
ACATCAGCTGAATGTAATTTGTTCAGAGTGAGCTGCCCCACCATCGCCCTCTTAGCAGCGCCTGACTCCGCCCCTAACTCCTAGCTAATCCAAAAACGGTTAAAGAGGAGGGGCTTGTGTGGAGCTGACACTGTGGTGCATACGCTCACCCACCTGTCACTCAAAGAGGCCACGCCCTCAATCCTCCATAACTTTAGTCCTTAATAAAGTGTAAACAGGTGAGTTATATAAACAGGTGTCATGAAGGAGGAAATCAGCTCTAGACACCAAAACAGTTTTTGTACCAGGCTGTAAACATGTTGATTTCTGCTGTAAAGTTGGACACTTTAACATGGGAGTCTATGGGGACTGACTCACTGTTGGAGCCAGACTCTAGTGGTCGTTAGAGGAACTGCAGCTTCTGGTTCTTCATGTT
>NW_019514989.1:0-842 GCF_002814215.2 Seriola lalandi dorsalis
ATGAATTATTTAATTGATTAATGTGATCAATCTCATATCAGAAGCCGTGCCTTCTTGATTCAATGCATTTCCAGTCTCTACTTCAAGAGAACACAACAGGACAACAACTGGGTGTAAATGAAAGAAGTTTATTAACTAAAATACTATCAACCAAGTAAATGCAACATGTAATAATCATAAAGATGAAAATAATAATGTAATGAGCAGTGTGATGCGTTGGCAATGTTGGCAGAGAATATGTTATGGCTATAGGAGACACGGGATCTAGGTGGATTCTCCTGGAGGCCATGTGCTGTTATCAGAGACGGTGTCTCTGCGATTCAGCTCTGGCGGAGTTCACCAGGAGACTTTCTGTCTCAGACACTTTTGATTTCTGCTCGGCTTCTCTGCAGGCGTTTGTAGGCAGATGTGTTATCTGCCGGCGTCTCTTGTGGGTTGATGCAAAATAAACTCTAATGCACTAATAGACTGGTGTTGACCAGATAAACTGTCAAAAATCTTCAGAAATCTTCAGAAAACATGATTTAAAAAGTTCCAAAAATGACTCCGAGGCACTTTTGTTGTTTTATGTTCAGTTGGTTAGACAAAGAGCAAAGTAGACAAAGAAAACGTTACTTGGAGCACGTGGCAAATAAAGAACAAAGACAAACTATAAAGGAGAAAGTGCAAAATGGTGTTATGTCCCGTCTAGGGGTGGCCGGGACACAACATGAATACCACATCTTCCCCGAGTCCCAAGTAGCCACAAAAACAAATTATTAAACTTATCAACGGGAGTCTTTATTTTTAACAATGAGCAAATTATAACTTCAGGGTGGACACAGGCCAAAATAACAAACAAA
>NW_019514992.1:0-513 GCF_002814215.2 Seriola lalandi dorsalis
TGTTTTGTGTTGATGGTTTCAGGCTCAGGCCTCCATCTTTATGATGAAAGAGAGGAAGGAGGAAAGGAAGGAGTAAAGGAAGGAGGAAAGGAAGGAAGCTAGGACACAAGGAGAGTTCGAGCAAAACAGCATCATAAGCTGCTGCTGACTTGCCCTTGAGCAGGAACTCAACCCACAACTGCCCCACTGACCCTGTGACTGGACTGGACCTGCCAGTGTCCCAGTGGATGTTCAGAGGTCGATCAATCAATCAATCAATCAATCAATCAATCAATCAATCAATCGATCGATCGATCGATCGATCAATCGATCAATCACTCACTTCCTCTACGACAAATTACTGAGTGTTTATCTCACATGAGGATTAATGAAAGTCTGTAGCCGGGACGACGGCAGCTGTCAATCAAACACACACACTCATCATATCAACCTCTTTATGTAAATATATTTACAAATCCTCCCTCAACTCACACACACACACACACACACACACACACACACACACACACACAC
>NW_019514993.1:0-724 GCF_002814215.2 Seriola lalandi dorsalis
GGCGTTTTGATTTTTGCAGTTTTATCCAGATGTTTTCTTGGTCTTCAAGATCTTGTCTGGACTTCCACAGTACCAGTTAACTACCTATAGCCTCCCCTGCTTCATAGGGATCAATTAGCTTCATTTTAAGATCCTCAGTCAGTTGCTCAGCTAGGCAGTAATTTAAAATCAAATACACAGTGGAGGAAATAATTATTTGATCCCCTGCTGATTTTGAAGTTTACCCCCTCACAAAAGACATGAACAGTCCATAATTTTATGGTATATCAACAAAAAATCCAGAATAAAAACATTAAATAAAGGTTATAAATTAATTTGTATTTGAATGAGTGTAATAAGTATTTGATCCCCTACAAACCAGCAAGAATTCTGACCCCCACAGACCGGTTATGTGCCCATGAGGCAGTTAAATTAGTCCTGTCTCAACTCGTTATGTGTATAAAAAGACACCCGTCACAGAATCAATCTCTTCCATTCAAACCTCTCCACCACCACGGGCGAGACCAAAGAGCTGTCAAGGGACGTCAGGGACAAGATTGTAGGAATGGGCTGCAAGAGCATCAGCAAGAAGCTTGATGAGAAAGAGACCACTGTTGGCGCGATAATTAGAAAATGGAAGAAAGATAACAGTCAGTCGCCCTTCGCTCTGGAGCTCCATGCAAGATCTCACCTCGTGGGGTAAGGATGGTTCTGAGAAAGGTGAGGGATCAGCCCAGAATTACAC
>NW_019514994.1:0-908 GCF_002814215.2 Seriola lalandi dorsalis
AACAGATGAACAGCAGCCTGATGTGAACACACGGTGTGATACATGGAAACATTGATTTCCTGTCTCTTTATTTTTGCAGTTATGTTGCTCTTACAAACAACACTTCATACAGGGTTTCCCCACAGGAAGTTGTTCTGGGAGGTGGTGAGCCACTCGGGTTCTGATGCATCTAATCTTGTGATGAATTTAGTCTTTTTTTATATTTTCATGTTTCCTTTCATAAAGGGGTTTTTATATTTTCATGATGTTATGAAGCGGCGGCTTCTGCTATAAAAACCAATACAGTAACTGAGTCTTGTGTAACATCAGTGTTGAGGCCTTGGGCCGTTGTGATTTGGACTCTTTTATTCTTGTTCTCTGAACTTCAACAACTGCTGATGCTGCACTGGATAAATCACAGCTGAACAAAACAAATATATATGCCATATGTTTGTTTTAAAAATGCACTTTAAAACTGCAAATTACTGTCATTAGATCCATCTGCTGGTTATTTTTTCAATTATGATTATTAGTGACAAATGTCCGTCAGTTTTCCAGAGTCCAGGGTCACACTTTCAAATGTTTTGTCTATTTTCACTTTCCACTAATCGGCTGCTTATTTTACCAATAAATCAACTATTTGATTAGTCTGTAAAATAAGGGTGTAACGGTTATTAAAACAAAACCATGACACATAAGTGCATGTCCTGACAACAGCAGATGGAAATGTCTATTCCACCAAGTCAGAGGAGGTTTCAACAGAGGTTTAGCTGCTAGCTGAACATCTGGAGGTGATGTTAGAAAACCTGTGTCTGACATCATAGTTGCTGGTTCCAAATCCTTCAACTTATAAACAAATCCATGTGCACAAAACAGAAAAATGCAAATTATTACAAAATAGAGCTTTAATTTTGTCAGAACGACTGTTA
>NW_019514995.1:0-584 GCF_002814215.2 Seriola lalandi dorsalis
GCTGCTTATTTTACCAATAAATCAACTATTTGATTAGTCTGTAAAATAAGGGTGTAACGGTTATTAAAACAAAACCATGACACATAAGTGCATGTCCTGACAACAGCAGATGGAAATGTCTATTCCACCAAGTCAGAGGAGGTTTCAACAGAGGTTTAGCTGCTAGCTGAACATCTGGAGGTGATGTTAGAAAACCTGTGTCTGACATCATAGTTGCTGGTTCCAAATCCTTCAACTTATAAACAAATCCATGTGCACAAAACAGAAAAATGCAAATTATTACAAAATAGAGCTTTAATTTTGTCAGAACGACTGTTACAAATCTAAATATGTTTAATTTAATATCATATATGACAAAGAAAAGCTGTGAATCTTCATATTGGAGAAGCTTGATCTGGGCTTTTTTTTGGCATTTTAGTTGAAAAATTAGGGAAACGAATCAATTGACTAATTGACCAATTAATTACAATCTTGTCTACAACCCAAAACTCAAAGATATTCGACTTACAATGATATAAACAGAGAAAAGCAGTGAATCCTCACATTGTAGCTGTAAGTTGATAACCTTTGACATTTTCTGCTTG
>NW_019514996.1:0-853 GCF_002814215.2 Seriola lalandi dorsalis
AAAAAAAAAAAACCAAACAAACAAAAAGAAAAGTTTCTTGCACTTTTATTTTCTAGGAAAAATCGCTCAAGAGGAAGTGATTCTGCATCATATTATCAAAATAATCTGGCGGGACAGGTATTATTGCTGGAGGGCCAGCTTTGGCCCGTGGGCCGCCAGTTGCCGACCACAGAGAGCCTGGAGACGTCACATGGACCAGCTTTATCTGGTATTATAGTTTTATATGTAGCAAAGGTAAAAACACATGAATAATTACAGTGACTGTGGTCTGAAGCATCAACTCTCCACACGACGAGTTCAGCAGTATGTTTTCATATCTCCAGGATGACGCTTCCCGCAACACACACACACACACACACACACACCACAGTATCTCACAGTATCCGAGTCCTGAGCGCCGGTTCCGTGTTAAACTGTAGTGACATTAGCAGCCGGTCTGCAGGGAGGACGGTGCAACATGCTCTCATCAAAGCACTGGAGTGTAACGTAAACACGGCCCATCTGGTCTCACATTACGTGACCATTTACAGTCACAGAGAACTCCAATCCTCCACATTCAACCCTATGTTTACAGGCAGCTCATTTACCCTCACACTGCTGGACTTCCAGCCTGGGGGCACCACCTGCCGCGCCATGGAAACCAGGAACGTACACCAGCATGTCGACTTTACATCTATCTGACCATTACATCATGTTTCTACCAGCTACAGAACATCTCCAATATCAAATCATTATTGCCATTCACTTATCTGAAGGTTATTCACACATTCATCTCATCAACTCCCCGTTTACATGTCTCTCCAAGATTTCTCTCTGTTTCCTGCAACTCATAGAAATTCTGCAGCTAGACTCC
>NW_019514997.1:0-792 GCF_002814215.2 Seriola lalandi dorsalis
GATTCCAGCAGAGAGAAGACATTTATTTTTAATGTTGAGAGGTGTGCAAATGCCCCCCCCCCCCCTTACATAGTGCATTTGATTTGTAAATTTACAACATGTTTATTGTATCAAAGCTAACAAAAAAAAGGTGTTTAATTAGACAGAGGTGACCGCTGGGATTCTTCCACCACATTAGTGCTTGTTTGCTCTTCCTACTCACCCACCACATAATCTCCAAAACCAATGGTGCTGAGTGTAATGAAGGCGAAATAGAAGCCCTCGCCAAACGTCCAGCCTTCCACATAACTGAACAGCAGAGGAGGGATGACCAAGAACAGCAGGCTGCCGCTGACGAAGAATAAACTCACTGCCAGAGCCTCAACCGTTTGCTAGGAAAACAAACACACCGTAGACTACATTCACATTACATTCTTCACATTACTTCAGTTTTTATTGTGTATTCAACAGGCAGAACACCACTCTTACAAGTGAGACAAAACAAAATACTAAAAACAAATACAAATACAACAAAAGTGATATATAAGCATAGGATGAAAGAGTTATATTTAGTTTAAAGAGAGAAAGTGGGAAAAAATAAAGCAAAATAGATAAATGAAGTAAATAAAAGTGAATCGGTTATAACGTTAATAATATTTAATAATATAACTTCGGTTTTCTGTTCAGTTGGTTCACCAGTTTGTTTGTATACGTTCTTCTTTTTATTAAATACTTTTCACGTTTCCCTAGTGCTGGCTGCCTTCTGGGTCCTGCCTTACCATAAACTGTAACACAGATCTCAAATCATTCTCT
>NW_019514998.1:0-832 GCF_002814215.2 Seriola lalandi dorsalis
CACACACACACACACACACACACACACACTTCATGCCTTCAGTTTGATCTAATTAGGGATGGAGCAGAATGCTTCACAGCTGACACTGGCTTCAATATAAGCCACGGGGCTCTACAGTACGGACAGACACCATTTCTTATCAACCTGCCTCACTGCTGATAATCTGGCTAAAGGGCTAAATGTGTTGGCAGCCTGCATGTCATGCTCCTTTGCCTCCTTTTGTACAGTTTTTTTGTATGCATAGTGTTAAATTGACAGTGGGAGTGGTGCTGAGTGAGCGAGAGTGGCCACATCGTCCTATTGGATGTTCTCTAAGCTAAAATGTGTGATGATGAGTTCGGGCCTGACAACCTCAGTGATATGCCTGAACTCACTCTCATTCTTGGGGACATCAAAGCCGCATTTCAGCCCAGACCGACTCATCATTCAGAGCCGAGTGCGATGTCAATGAGAAATGCTCCTTTCTTAAAAATGGAGTCTTATTTCTTGTAGTTTTGTCCATCGTCTCCAGGGACATTAGCTTTATATATTTGGGAATATAAAGGCAGCAGGTAAGGCAGTGCAGCAGCACAGACTGGCTGACTGACTGGCTGACTGACTGACTGACTGACTGACTGATCATGTTTCCACCACTGGTCAGCTGAGTGCCTCGTCACTGAGTGTTTACAGCTGCAGTGTCCAACTTATCACATTGTCTCTAGATTCAGAGACTATCCTCAAACAGTCTGGATATAAACCTGGTTCATGAAGTGGAGGAGTGCTTCCAGTACACTGAGCCTCGCCTCCATTACAGCAAATCCACTACTTTCATTACATGTATCATTATTACTAA
>NW_019514999.1:0-629 GCF_002814215.2 Seriola lalandi dorsalis
CTCTCTCTCTCTCTCTCTCTCTCTCTCACACACACACACACACACACACACACACACACACACACACACTTCATGCCTTCAGTTTGATCTAATTAGGGATGGAGCAGAATGCTTCACAGCTGACACTGGCTTCAATATAAGCCACGGGGCTCTACAGTACGGACAGACACCATTTCTTATCAACCTGCCTCACTGCTGATAATCTGGCTAAAGGGCTAAATGTGTTGGCAGCCTGCATGTCATGCTCCTTTGCCTCCTTTTGTACAGTTTTTTTGTATGCATAGTGTTAAATTGACAGTGGGAGTGGTGCTGAGTGAGCGAGAGTGGCCACATCGTCCTATTGGATGTTCTCTAAGCTAAAATGTGTGATGATGAGTTCGGGCCTGACAACCTCAGTGATATGCCTGAACTCACTCTCATTCTTGGGGACATCAAAGCCGCATTTCAGCCCAGACCGACTCATCATTCAGAGCCGAGTGCGATGTCAATGAGAAATGCTCCTTTCTTAAAAATGGAGTCTTATTTCTTGTAGTTTTGTCCATCGTCTCCAGGGACATTAGCTTTATATATTTGGGAATATAAAGGCAGCAGGTAAGGCAGTGCAGCAGCACAGACTGGCTGACTGACTG
>NW_019515000.1:0-388 GCF_002814215.2 Seriola lalandi dorsalis
CATCCCTAATTAGATCAAACTGAAGGCATGAAGTGTGTGTGTGTGTGTGTGTGTGTGTGTGTGTGTGTGTGTGTGAGAGAGAGAGAGAGAGAGAGAGAGAGAGCACATGCAAAGGTCTCTAACTTCCAGATGAGTACGTATCTGTAGCGCTGCTTTGCCCAACACCTGGGGCGACTCAGGATCTGCTACAGGAGCCGTCTTTCTTTTATCCCCTCCACCTTCAGCTGCTCCTCTCGCCTCCTTCTCAATCAGTCTGCCAGCCTTGGCAGCGTTAGTCAGCCAGCTGTGTGACACGGGCGTCGCAGATGTCTTCACACTGCGACCGGTTGCCGCCGCGGATGTCTGTAGAGAGAGAGAGAGAGAGAGAGAGAGAGAGAGAGAGAGAGAG
>NW_019515001.1:0-736 GCF_002814215.2 Seriola lalandi dorsalis
TGTGTGTGTGTGTGTCTCAGTTTCCAGTAGCTGGTGGGGCTCCAAAAGACTGGACTTTGCTCTGTATTGCCCTGATGTGCTGACCGCCTTCCCAACAGTGGCCCTGCCTCATCTTTTTCACGCCTCCTACTGGGAGTCCACGGACGTAGCAGCTTTTGTTCTCCGACAGGTAGGAGAGCCTTATTGACAGCCTTGCTGTTCTTCCTCTGCAGGTTTCACACTCAGGGAGAAGTACTGTCTAAATACTCAGCACACAAATACTACACATTTACATTTTAAATGTTTTTTTTAGCATAGTACACACTGTATATGAAGTTTTGAGTTGTTTTGTGTGAATTATAAGAATACTTTACTTCAAGCAAGTGTAGTCCATCATCATCTAAAGGCCATTTCATAATGACATTTCACAGCAAGATAAACCTATTTGTGGGGAAAGAAACTGCTGACTCAAATCAAAAGTGGGGAGGTTTTCTGGGCATGTTGCTCTGAAAATAGATTAAAACAAAGTAACAAAAGACAGAACAACCCCAGTCTCCTTTTCAGGCTATAAGTTTGAATGTGTACTCTGTCTTCCTTGATGTATCAGTTGTGGTCTGCTCCAAGCCCACAGCCTCCAGGTTTGTTTTTTTGTGAGTGCGTTACATGTCATTATAACCAAATGAGAGTAGCAGGAAGCCACTTCACGTCACTGCATCATCCATTTAGCTCCGTTTCAACTGCTTTGAACTGTGTAATA
>NW_019515002.1:0-853 GCF_002814215.2 Seriola lalandi dorsalis
ACCCTGGCTCCTATTAGATTACATCAGAAAATAAGCTCTGTGATAAGTGAACATTTATGACACTTACAGTTTTGTTCAGCACAATAATCTTCACAAATGAACCACTTTTATGATGTATGAAGCCTAAATACAATCCTCTGTGGTAAAAAGCTAACGTTAGGCTATTAACTGAACTACACTACGGTCGCATGACTTCAACGTCACCACCACTGAATTTCAATTTGTAGTTTGATTTAGCTCTGACCTCTTCTACAACCTCTCTGACCTCTTTCTTCTTACAAAGTTAGTGATAAGTTTGCAAATATAATCACAACGAGGCTGTAAAGGTGGACTGGTGAAAAGATCGGTTTTCGTGCTAGGGGTGATGGCGATTAAGACAACCTCTGTTGTCTCATTTAAACACTTGTTAGCAGAGATGTAAAAGCTGTAAGAAATCAGGACTGGGGTATTTACTGACGCATTTTATGTCGCAGAATAAACCGTGAAAATTTTTGAGCTTGTGTTAACCACAGACCTTATTTCAGCCATATAACCAAAAACCCTACACAACTGGAAGCGCTAAAATGTTAACTCATTTACAGGCTTTACGGGCAGTAGCTTTTAACAAAGTCAGCCAACAGTGGTCATTTTATCATCTTGGTGTCACGATGGCCAAGATGACATGCAATGGGTCAAGCTGATGCATCACAAGGCAAATTACTTCAAATGTTCACTATGAACTTTGAATTCAAAGAAGACATAGGCAGCAACGAAACGCATATCCTAAAATTTTAACTGTTGCTTTAAAGCTGGTATTGTACCCTAGATGCTCTTTGCTGTTGTGTCTAAGACCAATAAAACTGAGTAACCTCCC
>NW_019515003.1:0-770 GCF_002814215.2 Seriola lalandi dorsalis
GGGTGAGTGTTGGGATTGTGCAGTAGATTATCTCTGAGGAGATTGTAGTAGTAAAGTCCGAGGAAGGAGGATCAGCCTGACTGAAGTCATCGGCTGCTGGAGAGAAAAAGTGATGGTCAGATACAAACGGAGTCCCACCTCAGTGGGTTGTGATTCTCTGGAAGAGGAAAAGTACCTTTGTCTGTTCCTTTGACTTACCAACCTCTCTGTGTCTTAAACCAGTCCAAGCCACAGTATTATCATACCTCTACTGCATCTCCTCTCATTGAAGTTGCTTAACCACAGGATGTATGCATGCATGCAGTTTTGAGTTGATCAAGTTTTGAGTTGATCAATCAACGCTCTTTGAAAATTAAGTCTGAGATTTGGTTTGAGGTGATTCACAAGAAGGTTTTTATGGACAAAACAAAAATGTTGGACATTTTAAATCTGTCACCTTTCCTTGACTCTTCTTGACTTTTCCTTTCCTTCCTCTCCATCCCATCCTGAGCCTTCAAGGGAAGTCTTGGTCATAGTCCTAGTGGTAACCATAGAAGGAGATGTGCAGCAGCTTGGGCAGCACAGGGAGAGATAGCAACACCAAAGAGGACAGCAAGGTGGAGCAGTGACGTACAATAAACTAAAGTATGCGGAGGTTGCCTGATCAGCCTGATCTGCTTGCTATTGCAGCAAAGTGTCCACGGCAATGTATACGATTGCTCTTCTATTACCTGACTATTGCACAACCTGATCTGAAGGAAATCTGACTAAGGCAGAGAGGTAACACCACA
>NW_019515004.1:0-721 GCF_002814215.2 Seriola lalandi dorsalis
AGTTTACATCTTAGAAATGTTTCAGTGACACGTGTTAAAATGATAAATTTCCACTTTGTGGGTTGTTACATTTACTTTTTTCAGAGGATAATTAGCCACCTGCACATATGTGATACCATTTCAAGATATTTCCATCTTAGCTACAATAGAGTTTAATTACAAAACCATTTTCGACTATCTAAACTATCAGTGGTGAATGTTTTGGTGTCAGCACCTCAATCCAAGCTGGAAGGGCTTCACACATACTAAAACCTTCCTAGAAGAGACAGCAATTTCTGAATAGTCATAACATAATGCCGCCATTAGACATGTTGCATATTGAGCAAGGCCTTTTGCTCTTACTGTTAAGATCAGTCAAGGGCATTTTGCACTCTTCCCATGGATATAAAAACTGTAGCTTGTTGCCAAAACTCCAGGCGTTTTCTCTGGAGGTCATTTAGAAGGATTTAAGGGGTAACTTTGGGTCAGTTTTAATTTAGTAAGGTCTCTCATTTCATATTTCATATTTTATGTGCCATGTTGCAGAAATAGCTCGACAGGCCGCTCAGATCAAATTGATGAGAAAACTAGAGAAGCAGGCCATGGCGCAAGCAGCCAAGGAGGCAAAGAAGCAACAAGGTAAACTGTCAGACTCTTCTCTAATACTAGATCATATGCTGTTTGCAAGCCTAATTTGTTTTTGTTTTCCAGCAATAATGGCTGCTGAGGAGAGGCGGAAAAA
>NW_019515005.1:0-683 GCF_002814215.2 Seriola lalandi dorsalis
AAAATAGATAATACAAAAACAAAACTGTAGTAACTGCACTATTGCCGACCACATAATCTGTGGTTGTACAAGTTTGTTGTCACACTTAATGCACTGTTTGGCATCCTTTCTTTCAGTTATCTGTAACTGAAAAATACTAGCCTCGATGAACTGATATCTTGGTAATTATTGCACATAATAAAATAGCACAGTAGATAAATTCAGTCACGATACAGAATTAAACAACAGTTAAACTCGAGCTAATGATAATGCAACTAGCTCAGTAGCAGCCAACTTTTGACTCTAGTGGAAGTCATGCAATTTGATGTGATGATGCTATCTTTAAATTACATATTTAAACATATTAAATGAAACGTATTGTATTCATTTACAGTTCCTCTTCGGTCATGTTTTAACTCTGTAAAAATCCTCTGCTATGATTAATATTTTGTTTTACATGATTTTCCCCACATAAAAAGTGAAAAAAAAAAATCAAAGGGGGCTGTAAGCACATCTACTTTTACTTCCTCAATGAAAAATCTGGACCAGGCCTTGTGCCCCGCCCACCACCTGCTTGCTCCAGGTGGACGGGTGAAAGAGCAGAGACTACAAGATGGTTAGAGGAGGAAACATCAGAGAGACTCAGCCTCATGTTTGAGCCTCAGTCAGACCCAGACTCAGATGAGGAGTCTGTTGAGACCAGA
>NW_019515006.1:0-1132 GCF_002814215.2 Seriola lalandi dorsalis
TGGGCAGGAGTCACGTTGCTCTCAACACATTTAGCAGGAGAGATGGAAAGATCGTGTTAATGGAGTATTGTGGACAGAAAAAAAAATCATGTTATCCAAGATTTTGTTTTGTCACCTTCAGATTAATCGTTAATCGTCATGGTCGTCAGAAAAGGCATCAGCTCGGGAGGCAGATGTGAAGGTAGATGTGAAGAGTCTTTTACTGTTTTACAAAAATCCAAAACAAAGCAAGCAAAGAAGGAAAGGGGAGTTAGGCTGAAAGCAAAGGTCAAAAACACGATGAGGATCAAAAACAGGCTTCGCTGAAAAGCTGAGGCACAAAGACAACCCAGCTGAGAGTGAGTGGAAACAGACTGATTAATATAAACTAAGGCGCTAATGAGTGAATGGGGAACAGGTGAGCGGAGGAGCAGGTCAGGTGATTCTACTGCAGGTGTCTGAAATTAGCAGAATTAGAGCATGTGCACAATGAAAGGATGAATGAGCAGCATAAAACTCAAAAAACCATGACATTAATATTTCTCCTCAGTTACCAGCCACTGCAAATTCTTCAACTACGTTGTTTCATCATTAAAAAAAAACCCACGAAATGTGTCTCTGGCTCGAGGTTTTGCCGCAGGTCGAACAAAGAAGTTGTGACACTCAGTGATGGCGTGCCTGTTGAAGCAAACGGGCTGTTTCTGAAATGTCAAATGAAGCGGTGCAACCTTTTCCAAAAGGTTAGGCATAACAAGGGGAGCCCTACTGTACAAACCCCAATGACGGACAATCAGTGCGGCCCCAACACCAGATTAGCCTCCCCTCCAAACTGATGGAAAGAAAATGGAGACGTGGGAATGGGAGCCGGGTTTAAATCGAGTCAGGCGGGACTTAATCTTAACGACAATATTAATGTCTGCTCCAAAGTATCAATAAATCATGAGTCACACTGAAGGTAGCTGCTGAATTTAAATTTTATCCCTGTGCGTAATTTCATTTTCCCCAAACAGCTGCTCAGGGTAATGTGGAGGACTTTATGGGGAGGTGATGGAGTGAGCGCCGATGAATCCGACGAGGGAGGTGCGATCCACGAGATGGCCTACAGCACGATGATCTGATTTAATGACCTTATTTAATTAGGGGATGTGTGTGT
>NW_019515007.1:0-917 GCF_002814215.2 Seriola lalandi dorsalis
AAGAAGAAGACACTTGACAGATGTAGATATTGGAGCATAGTGAATGATCAATTATGACCTCAATCATTTTTGTGTCCATGTCTCTCTTGCACTTTCTTTCCTTTTATCTGCTGTCCTCCGGGACAAGTCTTCCTGATCAGGCCCATCGGAACACTGGTATGTTCTCCTCAATTGCCTAATCAGAGGAGATGGTGAAATCAATGAGGTTTATGGATCCTAACAGGAATCTGAAATGAACACCAGCCTTTAGCATCAATGTTTTTTCTTCGTCTGTGTGTGTGTTTGTATCTGCGAGTGTGAGGGGCTGAAAATGTTCGACCTTCGCCAGGACTCCGCCAGTGGCTCTGTTGGATCGCTTATGGGAAATGATGGTAGGGGGAGGAAGGGGAGGCCAGGAGGGGTGTTAATTAGAGGTCGAAGGTCTGCAGAAGAAGGCAGTCAGCCACCACAAGCCACTTTACTAAAATCAGAGCACAATCTTTTGTGGCCAAATCAATCTATCTACAGTATGAAAGGGCAACGGATCCTGTAGGATCAATCATTGCAAATATGAGGGATGTGTGAGGTGAACTGAAGGCACATTGATTTAGTCTACGGCAGTTGTGTTGGAAACCATGGCCAAAAACCCCCCAAATTTGGATGAGGATAAACCCCAACAATCTGACAGATAAGATAAGCAAAGGACAGAAAGAAAACCACATGGATGAGAGGTGAAGAGACGAGGGGCTCAGGAGTGGCTCATCACCATCTCTTCACCATCTGGTCCCCATCACCTCTGCTGTGACTCCAATGATGTCACTCTGAGAGGAGATGGTACCAATTAGAAACCAGACTAAAGACAACTCCTGAACAGGGACTTGTGGGCTCAGTCCTGGGTCTCTGTATCGATGGTCTGCTGCACAGTCAGTGGGTCAGAC
>NW_019515008.1:0-759 GCF_002814215.2 Seriola lalandi dorsalis
GCTGTTCATGATGATGAAGCTCAAACCCAGGATTATTAGCCTGCACAGTAGAGCAGTAGTTCTGACCAGTCTCTAGGTCCCTGCCACTGAGTAGCACCCGCACTGCATCATGCTACCACCACCATGCTGCACTGTAGGGATGGTATTAGCCAGATGATGAGCAGTGCCTGATGTTCACCAGACATAGTACTCGGGTTCAGTTTTTGTCTCATCATAGACCCACACAGGTCTGGTTGATGGTCCTTCCAGCAGGTTTTCCATCCCTGCAGAGGACATCTGAAGCTCTGTTAGAGGGACTGTTGGGTTCTTAGTCACCTCCCTGACGAGGCCCTTCTTTCCCTGTTACTCGGTTTGGCCAGACATCCAACTCTTGAAGAGTCCTGGTTGTTCCAAACTTTTTCCATGTCACAATTATTGAGGTCACTGTTCTCCTAGGAACACCCAAAGCTTTAGAAATGGTTTTATACCTCTGCCCTGATCTAGGCCTCACCAGAATTTTGTCATGGAGGTCTACAAAGAGTTGCTTAGACTTGATGGCTTGGTTTTTGTCCTGACATGCAGTGTGAATTGTATCCCCTCAGATACACAGGTGTGTGCCTTTCTAGACTACATCCAATCAATTCAGTTTGCGACAAGTGGATTTTAATCAAGTTCTAGATGCATCTCAAGGGTAATTGAAGCAAACAGGGAGCACCTGAACACAGTTTGTTTTTCACTTTTTTGTTTTTGCTTTCGCTCTTGTATGAGTTTTTTTTTTTT
>NW_019515009.1:0-525 GCF_002814215.2 Seriola lalandi dorsalis
CTATACTTATGTCACTTTGTGATGTTTTTAGTGTTCACACAAATAACCCCTTTCCACCGTAGGAATTCACTACAGTGGACTATCTTTCTTTTTTTAAAGTTATTTTTCAGGCTTTTGATTAAACCCAAACGTCACGTGCTCCACCAGGTGAACCACGGGGCCCGAGAAAAACTATCTTTGTTATTTAGTCTCTCACACACAGCACAGCCTCCGTCTGGATCCACAATGGTTTAGTCTTTATTTACTTCAGCTCCAGAACGTAACAGATTTTTGTTAGAGGCAGGTCTTTATGTCTAACTCCCTCTATTTGATGTATAGAGTTTGTCGTAGCTTCAAGTGCGAAGCCTCATTAGCGATGACTTCTCTCTCTCCCTCCCTCTCTCCTGCTCTCTCTGCTCAGTGTGTCTTATGTTTAGTTATTCCTCTGCCTCCTTTAGTAATAATGATACATCTAATGAAAGTAGTTTATTTGCTGTAATGGAGGCGAGACTCAGTGTATTGGAAGCGCTCCTCCTCTTCCCTGCA
>NW_019515010.1:0-801 GCF_002814215.2 Seriola lalandi dorsalis
TCTCTCTTTACACTACGTCACCGCACTTTTCGCTTTGCTCCTGTCATCATTACTGCGACCACAAGATGTCGCCTAGCAACAAAACGTAACTACAGGACAGTCTGTGATGGGCTCACTGGTGGACTGACTAGTCCCATGTTCATCTGAAGGTGGTGTGATGGGTTGCGACTGAATGACATTAGGCTCACTTGTTGGTTTTCCACTATGGAAATCTGTATTTTCATCAGTGGAGCTGCCAGAGTTACGCATCACATCCTTCTGTTGTTTCATTTTACCCATGACATCACATTTTAAATAGCTGTCCTTGTTTTGGTGCAGTACGAACTATGTCTGGGAAATTAACTGAAAACATATCTAAACTGACATTTAACACCTCTCAACAACTTAAGCTGGTGACGTGGATCACACAAGCGCAAACACTGAGCCTCAGGTTTCGTCCACACTGACATGTTTTAGTTTTAACACACATAATAATAATCGTAATTGAGGTAAAAGTTAGAGATAATCGTGATATTGATTTCAAGTATAATTGCCCAGCCACGGATGATACACATGTGTTCACACTGATCAAACGGACTGGACTTTAGGGTCAAGTGTGCTGCCTGGGTCCCTGATGTGAAAACCCTCTAAAAGAAGATCTTAACAGCAGATTTTATCAGCTTCTCTCTTCTGTCTGCTGGACAGCCAGCGGACACCGTTCAGATTATACTGAGGACATCAAACT
Organism: Seriola lalandi dorsalis; assembly: GCF_002814215.2. Lineage (NCBI taxonomy): Eukaryota > Metazoa > Chordata > Actinopteri > Carangiformes > Carangidae > Seriola > Seriola lalandi. The sequence continues at coordinate 725 of NW_019515010.1, forward strand.
GAAATTGTCAGAGTGGAAGAATAAGAAAAGTATTTGGGAAAGTGAAATGAACCCCTCTCCTTCCACAGTGTGAATTA
>NW_019515011.1:0-872 GCF_002814215.2 Seriola lalandi dorsalis
TTCCAAAAGCTTCAGCTTGTGTTTCTTGAAGTAGTTAATCATGGATTTTTGAGGTCTGCTTTGGATCATTGTGTACTGTTGTAAATGCCAGCCTCTTTTCAGTTTCAGAATTTGCAGATTTTTAGTGGATTCCATTGTTCTTTCTGTCTGTGCAATGTTTACTGTGCCACTGGCTGCCACAGAGTGCCAAAGCAGAGTATTTCCACCCCCATGCTTAACAGTCTGCAGGGGGGAGGGTTACTAAGTACTGACTAAGCACAACATGCCACAGATACTCTAAATTTTTTGAAGTTCATGAAATTAAAAGTAACAGTGTATTAACGTTTGAATTATTAATGTTGCTTTGCTGCAGAGGTTGTACTTACTTCTTTTCACTTCAGAAATCAACAAAATGTCATTTGCCCAGCCATACCCAAACATTTGCATACAAATGGATATATTTGTATGATGAAAACAGCAGATTCCCTTGTATCTTTCTGTGCGAAAATAACTCGCCGTTGGTAAACTGTAGCCTTAAAAGCTGACTTTATTTAGACATTCTTACGATACGTTCACTTGCTTTATCATTCCAAGCTTGGTAGAACTTACCTGTATAGGGATTTAAAATATACTGTTATTGGATAGGGTTAGGGGATTTAGGGACTTTGCAGTGATGTTAACATAGATTACTTTACATTCCATAATATTTTAACATGCTCAAGCTGTATCCCATGCATCATCAGTTATACCAGTTATACCTCAGGACTTTATCTAGCTTTATTTTATCTTTTACTCAGGAGTAAGTTTATGATATATTTTCTGATCTGTCTGTGCATCAGTCTGTGCATCCTGTCTAGGGAGTCGAGATAATGTGAAACAGATTCATCCACTAG
>NW_019515012.1:0-812 GCF_002814215.2 Seriola lalandi dorsalis
GGGCTGTCCACTTTAACCCTGTGTGTACCAGGTAAACACACACAGTTCTGTGGATGAGATGTCATTATCCAGATACAGGTCTCATGTTGCAGCCAGATGGGAGCTGGGCCCCTCCCCTATTATGTTGATTAAACACATAATCCAAGCAGCATTTATGTTTCCTCCAAGACTTATTAATGCTATAAAAAAATCCTCATATACATCTGTGTCATAATTAGTGAATGAATTTGTGAGTTATGATGGAATTCCCACTGGGCATTCCTGATATATTGGATTCACAAGAACATGAACATGGGTCACAGTGACCTTGAACTTTGACCTTTGACCACCAAAATCTACTCAGTTCATCCTCGAGTCCAAGTGAATGTTTGTGCCAAATCTGAAGAAGTTCCGACAAGAGCGATACTGAGATATCGCGTCCAACAAGGACAGACGGACGTATGGACAACCCGAAAACAATCTCACGTAGAAGCTGCCCAGTACAACCACAGTGTGGTCTGTGGGACACTTGGGGCAGGTGGGGGTAAAGGGTCATGCTCAGGAGCACCCGAACACCGGTGACAGTCATGGTCGACATATTAAAGGGGGAAATGCTGTAACTTCAAACCCAGCAATGTTGCTGCAGCAAATCAGTCAGTCATAATACGGTTCAGTCCACCATCTGCCATCAAAGCAGTCTGCAATCACTAAAACATCATTGAGCAGTCAGTCAATCAATAAGTCAGAAGTCAGACACAGTCAAAGCCCAGTGGTGACATGATGTAAGACAGACAATGATTTTGCTCTTACCTTTACAAAGCCAAATGCAATCA
>NW_019515013.1:0-1046 GCF_002814215.2 Seriola lalandi dorsalis
GATTTGCTACCTTTCTTTGTCTTATGTGATAGCAAATGAAATATGTTTAGGTTTTATCCTTCAATTTTGGTTTATCAGGACCTCAGACTTTACTATCACTTAATCAGTAATGAAAATCATTACTTGCAGCCCCAGTCTGGATAGGCCACAGTAGAATTATCTGGTGATGTCATATGAAAACATGACTGACAGTTTTCAGTCTTTGGACTGCAAACCAAACATTTCCTAAACTATCTGTCAAAGCAGCTTTTGAATAGATCTGAGGTGAGAAATAGATTGAGCACTTGCTTATTTACACTTCCTCTTCCTATTTTTAATACTTGTTAATATGGTTCAAGAATTTCAAGAGACACCAAGTCATATGATCATCTTAACACTCCAAACTTATACAGTGCATTCAGAAGGTATTCAGACAGACTCTGTCAGGTTGGATGGAGACAGTCGGTGGACAGCCATTTTGCCATTGAAAAATACCCCACAGCATGATGCTGCCACAACTTTACTTACATACATGGATGGGATGGTATTGCACAGGTGATGGGCTACTTATGAGGTGACTGAACAGTTCAATCTTGGTTTCATCGGACCAGAGAATCTTGTTTCTAACAGTCTGAGTCTTTGATATGCTTCAGTAAGAGAGGCTTCTGTCTGGACTCTCTGCCATAAAGCCCAGATTGTTGGGAGAGCTGCAGTGATGGCTGTCCTTCTGGAAGTTTCTCCCATCTCCACACAGGATCTCTGGAGCTCAGCTAGAGTGACCACCTCCTCTCCTACCAGGGCTCTTCTCCCTCGATTGCTCAGTTTGGCTGGGCAGCCGGTTCTAGGAAGAGTCCTGGTTGTTTAATCTTCTTCCATATAAGAACGATAGAGACCACTGTGCTCTTGAACCTTCAATGCAGGAGAGGTTGGAGCCTTCCCCAGATCTGAGCCTCGACACAGTCCTGTCTCTGAGCTCTGCTGCAGTTCCTTCCTCCTCATGGTTTCTGCTCTGATCTGCATTGTCAGCTGTGAGACCTGATATAGACAGGTGTGTGTCTTTCCACATC
>NW_019515014.1:0-877 GCF_002814215.2 Seriola lalandi dorsalis
TTTTTTTTTTAGCTGGTGGTTACAGGTGTTGTATTTTGAAAACGTTTACAAGTGTTAGAGGAGACACAGCAGGGACTGACCTGGAACAGGCGGTCAGTGCTTGGAGGCGTGCTCGCTGGAGAGTAGACAGGATCCATCCCAGTGAACTCCTCAGCGAAGTTTCCCACGTCCAGTTCGCTCTTCAGCTCCGGTTTGAATGGACTTGGCAGTTTCTTCTGTGATAGGTCAGCCCAGTTCAGTCCCTGTTAGGAAACAAAAGCAGATGAGAGTCATGGATGAATAAAAAAAGGTGAAGAGAGATATCAGAGCAAATGGCAGCTGAAGGTAAGTAGGACCTTGAAGAAGTGATGTGCTTTGATGTCTTCAGCCCCTCTTGGTCCGGAGCCCAGTCTCTTGTGAGGATCTTTCACCAACAGTTTCCTCAGCAGGTCCTGAGCAATTGGTCCAATCATAGAGGGGAACGGTGGATCACAGCGCAGAATACGTCTGAGTGAAGAGTGGCGAAGAGATGGAGGAAGCTTTAAGGTCTTCATCATGTTATGAACAATCTCATGCAAAATTATCTAACCGCAAGTCGGGTAAATAGTATCTAGAACACAATGGCTGAAATCATTTTAATGAATTGGAGAATGAGGAGAGTTAATTTAAGATTTCAATAAACATCAGCATCACTCACTTTGACACCTCACTCTGGGAGTTCCTCTCTCCCTCCAAGGTAAAAGGAGACGCTCCTGTCAGCAGCTCAAACATCAGGATCCCAAGGCTCCACCAATCTACCGACTGAAGGGAGAGACGGCTTAAAGAACAATAGTTGAAAGAAAGAGAACAAAATAGGTGCAGTTGATGCGCCCACTGCCTATTCAATCTGTCAGTGCAC
>NW_019515015.1:0-978 GCF_002814215.2 Seriola lalandi dorsalis
TGATAATCATCTGCAACCAAAAACTAAATTGTGTAACCGTAAATATAAAAATATAATCCTGCAATATTAAAACAAGAATGAAATTAGCCTTTTAAAATGAATTATCTACATGTCAAACTTACATTACCTTTTGAGCTCCTCCATTTCCATCAAGCACTGCATACTGAGGTGAAAGCGTTGATCCACACCACAGTTACATGCCATAACACCATATTGCGTTGTTTGTCCGTCAATCATCTATTTATGTGAAGCACTTTGTATTGCAGCACTACTGTCGCCTCACAGCAAGAAGGTTCCGTGTTCGAATCTGGGCCCGGGGCCTTTCTGTGTGGAGTTTGCAGGTTCTCCTTGTGCCTGCCTGGGTTCTCCCCGGGTGCTTCACCTTCCTCCCACTGTCCAAAGACGTTAGATGAATTGATGATTCTAAAGTAGCCTGTAGGTGTGAATGTGAGTGTGACTGGTTATTTGTCAGCTGGGATTGGCTCCAGCCCCCCTGCAACCCTATAAGAATAAGCGGTATAGCTAATGGATGGATGGACTCTGTGTTGCACTTTATGCGTAAATTGTTCTTTAACAATTAAGTTTATTAGTAATAACTACAAAAAAAAATTCTGACAGGCTGGTAGCTATTTGGGAGATCCTGTAAAAAAAAAAAAGATGCAACTTTGTGCAAGATGTGCTGATAATGAGCTCCACAAATACAGATAAAAAGGCAAGAACATGGGCCCTTTGAAGGAGTTCATTAACTGGATGTGGGTCTCATTATATCATGACACAAAATGTCACTGCGTGTCTCTAAAAGTTCTTTCAACTGTGCAGTGTTTGTATGATTAGCAGTTTGTGTGTGTCAGTGTTATAATTAAAAGTGGATTAGGTTGATTTGACAGAAAGCAAGTTTCCTCTCGTTAGTCATGCAGTGGAAGTCTCCATCAGGAAGTAATCCCTCATATCAACATCAAACTGTCACGCTCACATCCT
>NW_019515016.1:0-850 GCF_002814215.2 Seriola lalandi dorsalis
ATTTGTTTATCTACATCCTGAGTGGTCTAAAGAATTATAACAATAATGATAATAAAAAATTCAGTATCTGTGTAATCTATAATAGGTTTTCATCTCATACTGTCCTGTTACAGCTAATGAACATTTTGTTTTGTGGGGTTTGTCTGTGTTTTGCTTTGCTGTACCTGGATGTGTGAGCAGGCTGTGAGCCAGGGTTGGTGAGCCAGCACCTTGTTGATGTGGTCAAGGAGGCGAAGGCGAGGGGGCGCCGCCTCCAAGCCCTGCAACCACAGAGGGTCCCCGCCCACCCTCAGAAACTGAGCTGAGTGCAGGTACACCAAGTAGTTGCAGTGATGTCGTGCTGCAGCCTGGAGGTCATGGGAAGAGAAAGTTGAACAGACAGATTTGGAAAAATGACAAACTCAAACATTGCATCTTGTTATTCTTTCATTTTGAATAATACTAGTATGATCCCTGGTGATTCTTGCTGCCGTAACAGACTGTGCAAGAGCTTCCCAAACTATTATGTGTTTGTTTAGCCTCATGTACTTTAGGATGACAACTGATGAGATCCTGGGTACGCATTAACAACAGCAGCCAGGTCACTGACCATGATGGCGATGTAATGGCGGTATGGCAGCGGCAAAGGACCGTCCATGTGCAGGATGTAGTGCTGCGTGCGCAGGAAGCTCTCCAAGTACTGAGGGTGAGAGGCCATCTGCTGAGACACAGCGTCCACGCTCCCCCTGCTGACCAGAGCCTTCATGAATAGCAGCGACACTCGCTCCTTCTCACCGTTCACCATCACCTACAGAAACCAGGACACAGAGGGCAAAGAAGGTTGTTTTCTGATGGGCTGTTTGTTACTGCA
>NW_019515017.1:0-976 GCF_002814215.2 Seriola lalandi dorsalis
GGGCTTTTGTGCCTTTATTGGACAGGATAGTAGAGAGACAGGAAATGGGGAGGTACAGAGAGGGGGAATGACATGCAGCATAGGCTGTCCGATGCGGGACTCAAACCGGGGCCAACTGCAGCGAGGACTGTAGCCTCTACACATGGGGCGCCTGTTTAGACCACTACGCCACATGACGCCCCTTGTGGAGCACTTTTCAATTAAAAAAAACAAAGTGCTTTACAGAGTAAAAGCAATAAAAACAATACCCCCCATCCACATCCATGCACAGAGCAATAAATGACTAAGTCATGAATAAAAACAATAAAAATGACATAATGGTAACTGAGGAACTGAGGAAACGCAATTGTGAATCTCATAAATATGCATTGAGGAAATGCCAAAGACAGGAAAAAAAATTTAAATAGAGACAAAATAGTGAAGATACAATGATAAAATTTGACACTTTCTGATTTGAGCATCTGAACTAGCCAGCTTAAAAGTGAGCCGGCTTCATGAGGAGGTAAAAGTGCCACATGGAGTTTCCATGTAAACAAACAAAAGTTATGTTTACCTTCAGTGTTTACTCACCGAAATCCATCATGTGTGTCCTTGAGATCTAACGAACATGTTGAGCACATCTCCTTCCTCAAAAAAAACATTTGCGAAGACGGTTTTTCTTAAAAGTTTGAGCCCTGCATTGTTTACGTCCACATTTACTAGCTAGCTCTTCTCAAGTCCAAAGATTGTTGGCACAACTTGCCACACGATACAGGCCCCAGTGGGAAACTGTACAGTACAGACTGTAAGTTTAAATGCCTGGAACACAGTGGCCTATTTTGGAAAAGATAAGTCAAAGGCGCATACCATGTAATCACATCATTCACAAGAGCACGTTAAGGTAGAGGCTGTGAGATACGTGATACGTTGTAAAGCAGAAATGATGTGTACATGCACATATTCCGCACTATTTACTGCATGAGAATCGTCTTGGACT
>NW_019515018.1:0-1024 GCF_002814215.2 Seriola lalandi dorsalis
GGTATTAGCCAGATCCTTTGAAGAAGGATCAGTCTTGTATAAACAAACTGTTGAGTTAAAGTTGAGTTCATTAACACCTGAGATTAAATAAAACTTTAACACCCTCACACCAGATATTAGACAGGTTCACTACCATTGATTGTACAGAAATCCATATTACAGATTTAAAATGTTCTCACTCAGCCATTTCTGTTTCAGTAATTCAGAATAAAATCACATCTACCAAGAAATAGACTGATCCCATTCTGTAAAATCAAAATGTTTCTGTTGCTTGTAACGTTAATTAATTATTATCTTGAGAAACCTTTGTTTAAATAGATGTAGATTCATTAAAACCATATCTACTTAATAAACAACTTTAATCCATGTATTACACAGAGCCACATTGGACCAGGAATTACCCATATCCCAGCAGATACTGTTCATTTAAAAAAAAAAAAAAAGGTTCCTGTTCATTCAGTTCATTAACGACTAAAACTTAATAAGCCACCAATTCCATTGCCTAACAAGATGGAGGTTCATTAAAATTAAATCTCCATAGTAAACACTGTAATCCATGAATTAAACAGAGCCACACTTCTCCGGATTTAGCCTGATCCCTGGGGTAATTTAGACAGAGCTCGTTACAGCTCAACATGTTTGTAGATGTCTATTAAAACCCTGAAACCAGAAGAGCAGAGGAATAGAAGAGAAGAAACGAGAGAAAGAAAAACACAAAACAGAGAAAAACATAGAACCGATGCAATAAGACAAAGAATGAGGGAAGGAAATAAGGAGACAGAACAAGGAGATAAAATAAGGAGAAGATTTAATGAGAGAAACTACAAGATGAAACTGGGCTATGGCGAAAGAATGGAAGAATGAAGAGTGGAAAGAAGATGACAAAGCAATAAGAGAAATTACAAGGAGAGTAAATGGATGACAAAAAATTACAATCACAGATTAAACAGACAAATTAGAAAACTAAACCTTTATTTACTGATCCGACTGTTCAATTAAATCAGAATTTGTTTATTGACTTTGT
>NW_019515019.1:0-928 GCF_002814215.2 Seriola lalandi dorsalis
GAAAAAAACTCAACTTAATGAAACTGTTAAAGAATTTAATATCACGAATACGGTGACCAAAACTATCAGTGACATCTTGATTGGTCGTTAGGTTGGCGACTGGTCGACTGCTCCGTCCCGCCTGCTGTCGGTCCGGAGAGCCTCTTCAGTGAGAAGGAGGAGAGAGAGAAGGTTTGTCCAAACAGTCACAACATATTTCGCGCCGGCTGCTTTTAAGTAGTTAAAGGGCTTCAAGAGTCGCCAACTATAGCGAGAAGATCACTAAATTGTCAGCACTAGTCAACAGTGTTGATGAAAACTGGCCTCGTGTTATTTACAATATGACATCAGTGAAGTTATTTAGTTATTTATTTAGGTTTTTATTTTTCTTTAAATTTTTATTTTGTAAATTCTACTGACGTGAACATAATAATAAAAAAAATTATATAAAACAGTGTGGTCCACCATGAGCTGCCAGAGCTCTGTTATTATAGATGTGTGTTCAGATTACGTACATTTGTGGTTGGTGTCAGATGATTAATCACATAACGGTGATGGACGCTGATTGGAGGGGGCCCCTGGCAGTTTTTTTGCCCAGGGCTCCACCGGACTCTTGACTCTCCGCTGGTAAGACGTCGGTGTTTTGTTCCCAGCTCTTGGATTAGATTCGTCACTTCCTCGACGTGACTGTGGCCGACCCCAGAATTTTATTTGAGTAAACTGGTTAAATTGACCGTGCGGTCCCGAGGTCTGTGAGAATTAGACTGGTGGTGCTTTTTCATGAAGATCTCACCTAATGCAGCTTTGAAGTGACATTCTTGTTAATCCACATAGGTTTCAATTTCAACCCAAAAGTCACTGCCTGAGAAAGCAGAACTCTATTTAGAGTCTGAGCCGCTAAATTATTTCCCCGTTGCTTCTTCCATGAGTTTTCTTTCTTGCTGCAGAT
>NW_019515020.1:0-964 GCF_002814215.2 Seriola lalandi dorsalis
AAATATGTATGTGTGATAGCAGATGATGTTCAACTCATCACGTCTTGTCCGTCTCTGTCAGAATCAGAAAACTATTGATCCTCACAGGAAAACAGCTTTGTTACAGCAGCACATCAGTCAGTTAGGAAAGGCCTCAGAAAGCTCAGAAAGAGTTAATGTGACATGTTGCTTGACTGTGTCTGAAGTCAAAGTATTTCTTCTACATGTCCTGAATGTGTGCGACTGGTTGAGCAGGCCGACTTCCTGCTAACTACTTGTTGACCTCCTGTTGACTTCCTTCTGACCTCCTGGTGACTTCCTGTTGACTTCCTGCTGACTTCCTGGTGACTTCCTGCTGACCTCTTGTTTTTTTTTTTGATAGACTAATCACTCAGTAATTGTGTCTGAAAACGACACATTCATGAACAGTGGTCATCATGTGACCTTCATTTGTGGTTAAGGCCACTGTACAGTATGACTGTTTTTATGTTGTTGTGTTGTGAAGGAGTTGTTTTCTGGTGGTCTTTGTTTACAGCTGTGAGGTTGTGTTATTAAAACACATGCTGTTATCACCACTAACACAGGAGTCACACAACCAACCAAGACTGAAGTCTTAAGGATTATAACTGTTCTGGATTGGAGCCATTGTTAATCATCATATTTACATGGTATGGAAACTGATTTTCAAAGTGCACCAGCAGATAATCTGAAAACATTGGGACTGTTCTGATTCTCTCTGTGGATTCGGTGAGTTTGAATGAAAGCTGCTTTTATCTTGAGAATATGTTTGTCCTCATGATTCTGACAACATCCTCACTCTGTCCTATGTGGAAATCAGCTGGTGTCTGGGCTTCCTAAGGCTACTGTTCTCTGGTGGTGGTGGGCTTGCAATTTTGGTGGGGGGATGTCGTCCAAAAGAAGCCTTTGCATCTAACTGTCTGTCTGTCTGTCTGTCTGTCTGTCTGTCTGTCTGTCTGTCTGTCTG
>NW_019515021.1:0-868 GCF_002814215.2 Seriola lalandi dorsalis
GGGAGGATGCACTGCCTATAATTGGCCAGGAGCATTTAAAAAGTCTGCAGGAATCGATTCGTCCAGCCTTGCCTGGGATAATTGCTCCGCTTTGAAACGACATGGACGCTATTCCTGGGCATCTTCCTCGAGGCGGCCCAAAGAGACCTCCATATTATTCATGTATTTTGGACATAACCTACTGTTGTCATGCAGGGGCGGGATGTGGCTAGTAATTGACATGCTGTTGGCCATGAAAGCACTAAAAAGGCACACAGCATTAAAGAGGTCAAGTCCAAAACCAGGCTGAGAGCATTCACCCTGTTTTAACCAAGGAAATTAGAAGCCATGCGCATGGAAAAGCCCTATAGAGGAAACAAAGGGGTTTCTGTTTGGGCCTGTCACGGCTATAAACACAGTTGACCTCATGATATTAAGGAAGCAAAGCTGCAGCTGCATGTCAACAAATAAAGCTTTTATTGCTTTTCACTTAGTTAAAGATCATTAAATTGGGAATATGCATCGTTTGTCTCAGCTAATGGGGTTCATGACACACAGGTTTTATCTGCTGTGGCAAACAGCTAGTCCCCTACACACACACACACACACACACAAGATCATAATGAATAAAAAAATATGGATTTCTTCACAGACACATAGAGGGGGTGGGGGGTGGACACATCTGAGATGCTGGTGATAATGACTGAATTTAAACATGGATGCTCACACGCTCATGTGTGCAGCTATTCTCGTGGCAGCACAAACCTTCAGCAGTCTTCCTTCATGTACACGATATTTATACAGCGAGTGTAAACATCTTGTTAAACCTACTTAGTTACACTTGTACTATAATATTGCTCTGATAAACCTTGACTTTACATGCTGAAAC
>NW_019515022.1:0-910 GCF_002814215.2 Seriola lalandi dorsalis
TAATATAAGGTGATGCTGTGTGGCAGTGGTATTGGATGAAGAAGAATTCAGATCCTTAAGTAATCGTAGGTATTTAACCATTAAACAGTTTGTGCATCACAGCTCATTTGTGGGTGAAGTTAAAGCACAAGGAGCTCCATCAGTGCAACTTGGTTCTCTTCAGTGGCCGCCTCAACACTAATACACCAGAGCTCTGACAGCAGACCTACTCCATCACTTCTTATTCCTCTTATCATCGGCCCGTCAAGGGTTATGTAGTTCCGAACTAAACCTCAAAATAAGAGCATTTTTAAACTATTCAATGAAGCAAAGTGTAAGTTCCATCAGGAAAACTATCTTTATCTTTATGCCTCTTTTATTAACGATTCTCTCTCCCTCTCTCATTCTTCTCGTAATCAGCTGAATTCAGCTGTTATTGACATATTATACAGAATGGCCCTTTCAGATTGATACATTATTACATTTGTTTTATTGTCAGTCTTAGCAGAAAACTCAAATAGTACCTCATGTACTGTTCTAATGTACTGTACTTGAGTAAATTGTATTGCACCCTTTGGCATGACATACCAGTTTTCTGGGATGATTGCCCATTTCTGTTCTATCTTTTATATTGTGTAACATTACATGCCCTGTTTTCACAGGAATTTACACTGACAAAAGAGAATTGTTTGACAAACTTAAAAAAAATGCTTCATTTGGTAACTCATCAATTTAACGAGTTAGATTAACACAATAGCTTTAAGTCAGATGTAGTTAATAATCAAATCAATGCAACTTAAATTTTCCACTTTTTCCAACTCAAATACTTTCTTTACCCAAAAGTAAAATATTGCTCCATAACCACCTTAAGTATGGTTTCAGGAAGTTGTAGTTTTGTAGTAACCTTAATGTGTCATTTTAGTTTAGTTTG
>NW_019515023.1:0-681 GCF_002814215.2 Seriola lalandi dorsalis
AATACAGGAAACATAACTACTAGTTTTTTATATATATATATATATATATATATATATATAGCATCTTTTATTTGTTTATGTTGTTTGTTAGCTTGTAACTGGCAGTGGCTGACAGGCTGACACAGTGTTAGTAGTTGTGCTAATGCTAACTCTCGCTGTACTGACAAGGTTTCAGGTTTATTTAGCCCCGCCCCCCGTCCCCACAAGTTGACAGCGTTGGTTCTTTTGGTTTGTGACATATGAAACCCTGGCTGTCTGAATCTGTTTTTATGAGACTGTCATTGGTTCACTGCAGTTCAAGATGGAAACACTCAGTCATGGTGTTGACAAGGTTAAACAAGGTTAAAATTTGATTTTCATTGGAGGAGGTCTTTGATAAAGATTTCATTTTCATATTTTGTCTGTTCTTCTTTATGTGTCCACTCTGTTATGTGCTGGTCCACCCTGTCATGTATTGGTCCACCCTGTCATCTTGATATTTTTAAATTATAATTCAATCATACTTTGAAATATATGTTTATAACCTACTGTGTTCAGTAACTGAGCAGGGGAAATAATATGCACTTAAAAAAGTATCAAAATATCAGAGTTTTCTCTAAATAAAAGAGGTATGAATTGTATGTGTTTCTTTAAAAGGCGATGGTTTACATTATTTACATACATACATTACATATTTATTTA
>NW_019515024.1:0-868 GCF_002814215.2 Seriola lalandi dorsalis
ATATAATCATCCGTTCCTGGTTTACATGGATGTGAAGTAGGCCATGGTGCTGTCCTGGTCAATGTACCGAAATAGGTACTGAAGAGACCCTGGTGTATGGCAGTTGCAGTCTCAATCCAGCTGAAAAAAACTCTGCTACAAAGCTTGAATGTTGGCTGATGTTTGGGCTGTGGAAAAGTGGAGAGTTAACCTAACTAAGGGACACCTTTTCACAGTTGAAATGGACCACTCTTCTTTCCTGTGGGTATTCAAGACCCACAAGCTGAGCACCAGACTGACTAGGCAAGCCCTCAGGCTCCAGGAATTCCCTTCACTATGAAGTATAGAAAAGGCAGATATAACACCGTTCCAGATGCCCTGTCTAGAACTGCAAAGTGACTGTACTGACCCGAAATGTTGTGCCACCATTGTGTCTGCTGTGCCTGATGCCTCAAAGGACCTATCCATCGAGGCAGTGTGCAATCCCCAGCAGAAAGATCCTCAATGTCAGACCCTCTCCCAAAACATTGTAGAAAAGGGGGGAATACAAGTTAACAACAGTACCATCTAGACCATCTTGGGGGATTTGATCTACCAGTGTCGCCTCTGCTCCTACCTGATCTCTCTGGTGTTTTTCCACTGACCCCGCCTCCGTCTCACTCTCCACTCTGCCACACCTCCTCATCAGCCTCACTGTCCCCGCGCTCGTGGCCTCACTCACCTGGGAAGTGGAGGAACAGGTCAAGTCAGCTTTGGTGGACCAACCTAGGCCCAGTTACTGACCTCCAGACCATCTGTTCGTCCTTCCTGATCTCCGGTCAGATGTCCTCCAGTGGGCTCATGGTTTCCGTCTTGTCTGTCAACCGGGCATTCAATGCACTAAGGACGC
>NW_019515025.1:0-724 GCF_002814215.2 Seriola lalandi dorsalis
GAACACATGCACACTCTCTTACACAGACCCACACACACACTCAATGTGAGCTAGTGAAGCAGAGCAAGCTGTTGTTTAACCTGTCAGGATGTCAGTCACAGTGACTGGTCCATTATCTCTGTCCACGACTCTTCCTAAACCTGTCGAATACTTAATGAACAACATTTCCTCATTGAATTAATAGAAACCAGCTGTCCCAGTTTAGCTGTGCAGAAACGTCATTCCGAGGCTGAATTTAGCTAAATGCTAACATGCTCACATCACATATTCCCCACCTTTTTTAGTGTATTAACATGCTAACATTTTATAATTGGCACTAATCAGAAAGCACAACTAAGGCTGTTGGAAATGCCTTTAGCTTTGCACATAAATGAAAAGCTAAATGAAAAGTTAAGGGATTCAATCCTTGCCGAGTGGGACGTACATGTGGGTACCAAACTTCACTGAGTCCAGTCTGGACTACAAAAGATGCAAACCTATATGTCTCATATCTTATCTCATGTCATTTTGTTAGGACGGAAGCTGAACTTTGACCCAGTTCAGTTCATGTCCTGAGAATCTTAGAAGCCTGGTTTTCACCTGCCAGGCTGCCATCACTGTTACACCAACACTACCAAACGGAAGAGGCTAGTCACAGCCAAGAGGTAGAATAACTTAATCTGGGTGGTGGTGCCTCCGCGCCAGCAAAAGCCAGAGCTAGGCATTCACTTGGACTCAAGGATGA
>NW_019515026.1:0-725 GCF_002814215.2 Seriola lalandi dorsalis
TTTTTTTCTTTTTTCCAATCAGGATTTTGACAGTTTTCTAATTTTAATTTGAAGTGTTAAATAAGTGTCTTAACTGACTCTTTCCAAATAAAAAGTTCATTCAATCACATTCAGCGTCTTCAAATCTGTAGCTTCCCTAATGATGCCCGTGGACTGTGTTTCGATGGCTCTACTCCATCTTTGCCTCTCCTTACACATGCTTTCCTGTAACTCTTGTATATTTCCATTCAAAATAAGACTGATTGGAGTGTAAACACAACATGGGGCGGAGGGCAGAGGTCGTGATTTTACACTGCTTACACAGCAGGAATATCTAGTACCTGTTTAATCAAATGCTTCCACCCTCTCAGCAAACAGCGCGCACACGTACACACACACCTTCAGTCACTAACACACGTCTCTCTCTCTCGCTCTCTCTCTCTCTCTCTCTCTCTCTCTCTCTCTCAGGCAGCCCTTTAGTCCTTCATGGTTATAAATGCGTCTCTGTGTGTGAAGTCTGAGCTCACAAGCTTCATCTGCCGCCAGCTTGTTGGCCCAGGTGTATTTGTGACAGTGGACGGGTTGTATGCAAGTAAAATTGTGTTAAAGGACCAGTTCACCCAAAATACAGGCAGATTTCATCACATACTTGTTGGATTATTTTGGTTACAGCTGCCAGGGGTTTGTGAAACATCTGCTGCCTCTCCATGTGAAGTGAAGGTGTTTGTTGTGTTCCTGCCAGTGAT
>NW_019515027.1:0-723 GCF_002814215.2 Seriola lalandi dorsalis
CTGGCCAGAGCCGGGCTCTGATCTGAGTCTAAAGATTAGAGGCAGAGTTTGAGAACAAATTCTTAGTACTAACACAAAACCAGTCAAGTATTGACTCAAGACGGGTTGTTTCATATAAGTACTGCACAGAATGAAGTAGTAAGGGGGTGCCTTTGCTTACCTGGGTGCTCCATCCCATCCATCTCTTTTTCTTCTGTGATCTGGACTCCTGCTCTCACAAGAGCCTGATTGGAGACATTAGGGACAGTTGCTGATCGTGTGCTTCAGCTTCTAATACATCTTATGACAAAAAAATTGCAAAGAGGCATTTTGGTGATGTGATGTACAGTGCTTTTAGAAAATCATCATACCCTGTGAAAATCTTTACCTGTTGTCACAAAACACCCTTAACTTTTTAAAGCTGTATATGCACATTATAACCTTCGTATCAAGTGAAAATAACATTAAAATTAAAAAATGAATTATGGACAATGTATTAAAATGAAGTTGTGAAATTCCTGGTTTGGTTTAGTGATGAGCCTCTTAGAGTTTGTCATCATAAACTTCCTTTAGTGCAACCAGTCAACTTCCAGATCAAACACCCGGCTAATATATTTAATAATCATAATTATATTTAGGCCATTGTTGCGGATGAAATGAAATCTTGTTTTTGAAAAAGTTAAAGGTATGTTTAACACATCTAAACTTGAAAACGGGTCAAAATTGACTCTAACACAATAGGAG
>NW_019515028.1:0-776 GCF_002814215.2 Seriola lalandi dorsalis
GACTTTTGGAAACTCCAGGGTTACATTGTAGTCTGGACGGACAGAAACGGAGACCATTGGAAACGATGATGTGGACACACACACACAGTTTAAATTGATTGGGTCTTATTGGTCACAACTACCAGTGGAAAATCCAATATGGATAACGGATTGCGTTACTGACCATGTTGTTTTTGCTCGCAGCTGTTGTGCAGTTAAATTCTATATTATTTTTTCCAACTAAGCATTGTTTCAAAGATGAGTAACATAAATGTGCATAACGCCGGATGTCATTGCACAAACTATTCAAATCAAGATTTAATTTTGTTATGTGGAGCGTACACAGTTGGTGCACTTGCAATGCACACAGTCCCGCACGGTCACAAATTTTAGGCTGCATGCGGACTTTCAGTAGCAGACTCTCTGACCACTACTGATGCGCTACAGCGCTACAGCTACCGCCAGCGCTTCGCTCGTGCCACCGGAGACGCATCAACTTCCTCAGACCAGAGTCGCCTCACATGTCTGTATCACCTACCTGTAGTTCAGAATCATTTTCGTGTCTGACATGGAGATGCGTGTCCGTGCGACTCTGAAGGTGGTGAGACTGTCACTCATGCTAATGCCAGCGGACAGCTATGTGTGTGTCTCTTAGCCATTTCCTGTTTGCTGGGGCATTCAGACATTGGCAGCTGTCCGCTTTGGTTTCTGTCCCTGGAGCTCGGAGACGACCTGACACTCCCTCCCTCCCTGACACAGAAACCTCTTGCAACCCTGCGCCGCTCCCTGGCCCAAGA
>NW_019515029.1:0-842 GCF_002814215.2 Seriola lalandi dorsalis
TTTACAAGCATGTCCAAGAGTCAACATTGTCAAAGAGTTTTTCTATCTAGACCTCTGTGAGTTGGATTAAACTTTTTTTTTTGTCAAATATGAAACCAAAGTTTTTAAAAATTGAGTGTTTGGAGAAAGAACAACATGGACTAAGAAAGTGGCATTGCGATTTTGGCTTTGTTTTTGCTTCTACGAAAAGTGACTGTCGCAAATAGTGTGATTTTAGTAAATCTGGCAGAATAAACAATCATCCTCCTTTAAAACCCTTAGTGTGTCTGGCTCAAGGGGTTTATTCCAAGGATCTGTGGTGTATTCTGTTACCTGGGCCGGGGGTCCTTAACCAGGTCAATTGAGTTCCAGTCGTATTGGACATGACTCTGATCGGGACCTCCCACCAAAGACTAAATAGATGGAGAAAACAGAGAACAAGGTATAACAGTTAAATGTGATGACAAGCCCAGGATGCTAATGGAAAGAAATGATAATTAAGCTTTTATACAGTGAACAGCCGAAACAAGAGAGAAGCATTTTTAGTATAAGGTAATAAAGGTACTGAGTTGTTGTGGTCTGCAAGGGGCCGAAAGCGACTTTGAACCAGGTCACAGTGAGTTAAATTATTATGCAACTCACCGTGGCAGTGTTATGGAGCTCATAGTTACAAAGCATTGCTTCAGAATACTCTATATAGCCAACTGCAATGATTTCATGCAGGCCTGGCAGAAAAGTACTTGGTTAACAAGCTGGCGCTGATGTAATGACACACTGCATTTTGCCAACTGAAAACAGACAGAAGAAATCAACTATTTAATTATTATGTGAAAACTATTCTGGGAAGGAGTTGAACATAGTAA
>NW_019515030.1:0-451 GCF_002814215.2 Seriola lalandi dorsalis
TACTTTCTCAAGGACCCTGAATTCCCTCAAGGACCACAGGAACCTCTGTAGCCTGTTTCAGCCTCTTCAAGTCCTTGAAACTCCTCAAGGACCACGGTAACCTGTTCAACCACCCACAGCAACACACCAAGAACCTGGAACCTCTTCAAGGACCATTTAGTGTCCTCAAGGTCTTCTGGTCCTGGAACATCCTCAAGGACTCCAGGACCTGATGATCACTCAGGTGTTTTTGCCTTTTTCTTTTCACGTGTATGACAAGTGAAGAGGTGAATGTGTGTGTGTGTGTGTGTGTGTGTGTGTGGGAGCGTTGTCGGGGGAGACAGCAGTAAGAATGTGTGACATCACAGCGCTCAGCTGTATATAAGCGTGTGTGTGCAGCTCGACACAGACCCGTCCTCTCACAGGACAGACACAAACTGTTCAGAAAAACATCAAGACGTGATCATCTTTT
>NW_019515031.1:0-719 GCF_002814215.2 Seriola lalandi dorsalis
CAAAATCAAAGCAGGTCAACCTCCAAAAATACTGGACTACACTTCCCATAATGCAAGTGAATAGTGTTTTTTTGTTACATCCTCCTGCCTGAAACTGCACGCCCATCATCGGGGTTCATTTCAGAAGTTTGTAATTAACTTTTAGTTTGAATCATTTTCTATTAATGTCTTCGGCAGTAGCCTCCACTCATGTGTAATTGGGATTATTATTTGTATAGAAACTCAATCAGACAAATGAAAGATCTCAGCCTGATTAAAAGGTGCTATATTAAATATGAAAAAACTTGCTTTTGTTTAAATTTATTTATTTTTTTCAAATATAAGAATTGGTGTCACAGTTTTTCACATGCTGGATGTCTCAAGCTGGAGGTCAAATCCGCGCAGTTTCATCATCGCCGAAGGAAGAAAAAGAAGACCTTCCTTTTCACTTCAACTGGAGAAAAACTTCCAAGATCCAGATATCCGCGACGAAAAAGGTCACCCGAATCTTACGACTCTTAGTGATGCTAATGGGGCCTAATTTGAAATGGAATTTTATTCACATCTTTAAATCCAACAATGAGATTTCATTCAGATGTAGCAGTCACTTTTTACTTTAATGATAACTAGGTCCAAATGCAGGGAGGGAGGAGAAAAAAAAAAGAAGAAAAAAAGAAAGAAAAAAAAAAGATCCCCAAGGTGCTTTGACTCTGTTCTTTTATTAATGACTTGAGCCCTTT
>NW_019515032.1:0-625 GCF_002814215.2 Seriola lalandi dorsalis
TTCATTTCAGAAGTTTGTAATTAACTTTTAGTTTGAATCATTTTCTATTAATGTCTTCGGCAGTAGCCTCCACTCATGTGTAATTGGGATTATTATTTGTATAGAAACTCAATCAGACAAATGAAAGATCTCAGCCTGATTAAAAGGTGCTATATTAAATATGAAAAAACAAGGATCTGATGGATCACTGTTGCTTTTGTTTAAATTTATTTATTTTTTTCAAATATAAGAATTGGTGTCACAGTTTTTCACATGCTGGATGTCTCAAGCTGGAGGTCAAATCCGCGCAGTTTCATCATCGCCGAAGGAAGAAAAAGAAGACCTTCCTTTTCACTTCAACTGGAGAAAAACTTCCAAGATCCAGATATCCGCGACGAAAAAGGTCACCCGAATCTTACGACTCTTAGTGATGCTAATGGGGCCTAATTTGAAATGGAATTTTATTCACATCTTTAAATCCAACAATGAGATTTCATTCAGATGTAGCAGTCACTTTTTACTTTAATGATAACTAGGTCCAAATGCAGGGAGGGAGGAGAAAAAAAAAAGAAGAAAAAAAGAAAGAAAAAAAAAAGATCCCCAAGGTGCTTTGACTCTGTTCTTTTATTAATGACTTGAGCCCTTT
>NW_019515033.1:0-649 GCF_002814215.2 Seriola lalandi dorsalis
GATTACTTTCATTAATTAGTTACTTTTTCAAAAGTCTGGACAGAGTCAGAACAAACCAGAACAAACCCTTTGTGTACTTACAGCCCATTTTACATCTTACGTGCTGCTGTCCACTCCCAGTCACAGACTGGTTCTGTGACCTTGACCTTTGACCTTTAACCAAATCTAATCAGTCCATCCTTGAGGCCTAGTAAACATTTTTACCAAATGTGAAGAAGTTCCATCACGGTGTTACTGAGATATTGTGTCCACGAGAATAAGACGGACGGACAATCCGAAAACAAAATGCCTGAAGAGTCGGTTTTTACAACGTGTGACACTACGACATCCTGACATCACACCTTCATTCACACTGCTAACACCCCACACCGACCATGTGACCCGACCACCGTCAGGTGACCCGACCACCGTCAGGTGACCTCACTAACGTCATGTGTAGTCAAGACGCCTTTTCAACCAGTTTCTGTTTGAACGTTGTAGTGAGGACATGTCTGCTACTCACTGATTCACAGCTTGAACTTCAGATCGTGTGCGCGTGCGTGCGTGTGTGTGTGTGTGTGTGTGTGTGTGTGTGTGTGTGTGTGTGTGTGTGTGTGTGTGTGTGTGTGTGTGTGTGTGTGTGTGTGTGTGTGTGTGTGTGTGTGTGTGT
>NW_019515034.1:0-723 GCF_002814215.2 Seriola lalandi dorsalis
GCTTCTTCCCTCTCTTACTCAGGACTTGTCTGCCGGCTTTGGTCCGCGGTTCCTGTCTGCGTTTCATCCAGCTCGCTTTTATCTGGGTCTACATCCTCCTGGAGACTCAGCCAGTGTTCGCAGAGTCTTTGTTCATAACTGTTTTAGCATCATGTGTTTTCTATGACTAACTGCAGCACCCACTCTCAGCACCTCTGCTCTCTTTCTTCTCTCTCTGTGTGAATGATGGGCTGGAGTTTGCCTCAGAGTGTGTGTGTGTGTGTTTGTGTGTGTGTGTGTGTGTATAGTTTTATCTTCTTTCCATGGTTCAGAGCTGGTTTTGTGGTCGAGGCTGTAGCAGCTCTTGGCAGCATGTGAAAGTTGCCTGATGTTTTCTTTATTGATCCACATTATTCCCACTATACACCTGCACCTTCTGCTTTCAACTCTTTGACTTAAAACATTTAATTTGCACTGACTGTACCAGGGTTTTTTCTCTGCACAGGCCCTCTGAAGTGCACGGCTGAATATTGTGTTTGTTTCACTTCAGTTTGTCACCTTGTAATTCTTGTTTGCATATTTTATATTTCTACATTTTATAATTCTACCATTGCTACCTGTGTTATAAGGAATCGTTCTTTGTTTAAACTGGTGGTAATACACTTTTTTTTTCTTTTAATATGTTTTAATCCTGTTTTGTCACCATCAAAAATCGACGTCTAAAGATAGAGGCTCTCCAACAAC
>NW_019515035.1:0-855 GCF_002814215.2 Seriola lalandi dorsalis
ATTTGCACATTACACTGCTCTTGAGGCAACAAGCACAAGTATGCCATTTGTATTTGCATGGTGCTTGACATTTACACACTAGGAAAGCAATTAGGCCAGAACTCGGGTCATTAATACAGTGAACAGGCGAGACGTGTTTGCTCTCATAGCTACTGCAATATGTATTCATGGAGAAAATGACAATGACGCCATCTGCATTTGTACATGTTAAAATCTCCTCTGTGGATCTCACAGAGGGACAAAGATGACTATCTGAATTCCCAGTTCACTGCGCCTACTCTTCTTCTGTTTCTCCTTTATTCTGCTGCTCAGCACTGTAAACCACACACACACACACACACACACACACACACACACACTAATGAAAGCATGCTCAATAAAAACGTGTGTTTATTTATCACTAGCGGCCTGCATCTAAGCAGTACAAAGACCCACTCTATGAACGGGCTTTTTTTTTTCTTTTCCCGGAGCCGTTTTCAAAAGAAAATAAGAGAATGGAGACAACAGCACTGGAAACAAGAAGATTCATGGCACTTGGTGTGAATAAATGTTACTGGTTGTTGAAGCCATTTCAAGGTAAAAGAGGCAGGTAGTACCACAGGTTAAAAAAAAACAACAACAAATAACCGAATCAGTGAGTGATACTAATGGCTGACATGAACAACTTCTTTAAATTGCTTATCTATTAGAAGAGTGGAAGGGCCACAGCCATCCTGGATGACAGGTTAATGTCTGCAAATTGCTGAGGTTTTATAGCTACACATGGCAGTGTTAGCTGGGTGGCAGTGGCACTGGGCTGCATGGTCTATAACACTTACTTTGGAAGACTGGAGTACTGACTGTTCATCATGACTG
>NW_019515036.1:0-865 GCF_002814215.2 Seriola lalandi dorsalis
CCTTCTGCTTGCAAAAAAGCTCTTGCATCTTAAATCTGCACCATCATCGCTGTGTGAGCATTTCTGTGCCATTGCTGCATTTTAATGAGGCCAAGCCAGGCACTCAGGCCTCGGTTAATAAACCTGAAGATGAAACATCACCCTGGCTGTGCTATTGACGTCTCCTATATGAGGTGGCAGATTCAGGACATTCCTTGTGTACCTTCTGTCATCATTAGCTTCAGCCCGGGCAGGATCCTATCAGAATATCCACGGACAACCAACAATGTGAAACGCTGGGAGGAAGGGAGAGAGCTGACGCCTCACGGGCTGATTGCTCACACGGGTGAAGATTCATTTTGGTTAACCATCCCTCCGTGTCATGATTGGCTGAACTAATGGCCCATAAACACACCTGATTACACAAAGGTGGTGAGACTGATTGGTGGAATGATAGCATCGCTCCTGAGGAATGTAACTTCAATAAGTCATTTCCACATTGCAGAAAAGCTAAATTGTGTCAAAGGTTGGTTCGCTTTCTAACAACAACGTGGAACTAGTTACATTAGGACACATAATATTGTTCTAACTTGCACATAAGGTTTAAATAACAACTTCAAAAGGAATAAATGGCAAAAACCTCAGGCCACAGTTATGTTCATAAAGGAGCAAACGTTTGCAGTGCAGCCATGAGACAATCCTAACCTTTAAGAATTCCTTGGTCTTAAAGTAAAAGCTGAAGCTACAAAGTGGTGGGCTCCAAGGAAAACAAATTAAGGTTATGCAAATCTTTTTTATTTTGGTTGAAAGTCAAACAGCAAAATTGTACTTAAATAGGAGAGAAACCTGTGAATTATTTAGTGCAAATACAATGGAAGCTACAAGA
>NW_019515037.1:0-781 GCF_002814215.2 Seriola lalandi dorsalis
ATATAAAAATACAAGTTGAGAGTCGCAGCAGAGTTTTTCGCTACTAGAACTGACATGTGGTCAAGCTGTACAGTCGAGCCCTATCAGAGTCTTACGGTGTATTTCATTAATGAAGATTATGACCCTTCGACCAGCTGGGATCTCCATGAAGAGAACCATGTCTGCATAACGGACAATTTTACATGCTTACAAAGCTGTAAGTTAAAAAAAATCAGTCAATATACGACTGTGATTCAAGTAGTTATTTAAAAATATGTCATTCATATCAATTCATGCATCATCTAATTTCATCATGACACATAGGCCTGGCCTACAGGAAAGAACGGTTCATGTGTAATCTATCTAATATTGTGTTAGTCATAATATAGAATGATTTATTGCTTGTGTTTGTTGAATAATACAGAAGATAAGGAACTCAGCCCTAGTTCACACCTGAACTCCGAGCTGATCACCTGAGAGGGATGTTAATGCAGGTGTGAACATGGCCAAAGTTTCTCTGGTCTTTGTTTTGGTGGCGCGTGGATGTTAGTGCACGTACTTGTGCATGTTAGTGCATGTGAGTCCCTCCTGCTTAACCGTCGCTCCCCCACATATTTATAAACACACAGGCTCCGCCCACAGGTGAGATTACAGTGCAGTACGCAGCGTTCAGGTGAAAGTGACCCTCCAGAATTTCCTCCACTGAAGAAGAAACCATGTTTTAAAGGCCTCGGACACAGGAAGAGATGAGACCAGAGCACAGGTGGACTGGACTGAAGACTACTGGCTCAAATCCTAGTCC
>NW_019515038.1:0-721 GCF_002814215.2 Seriola lalandi dorsalis
ACCCCTCACAGGGGCGACCCAACGCTAAGATCTGCACTCAGGTTGTTGGAGCAGGTGAGACTTGTTCACTATGGAGGTATAGCTGTCATACAATTCATGTCATTTTTCTAAAACTGCTGGGCACTGTAGTTTTTCACAAACATGACTCAAACAGGAGTAAAAACTATTTGGATTAATGCGGATTAATATGAACAAATGAGAATTTATGGCAGCTGGATGTTGCATGTGGGATTGAGTCAAAAGAAAAGAAGTGTGTGTGTTCGTGTGTTCGTGTGTTCATGGTAACAAAGGAACATGTGACTCAGTGTAACACTGAATAATTGATGTGTATTAATAATATTTGAACATTAATGGAAGTCTATGGCACAGGAGAATAAGCTACATGTAGATCAGGCTGTGGATACACACACAGCACTCGTTAATGAGATACATTCATTGATGGTTTTGGTTTTGTTAACAGTAAGGAAAATATGAAATATCACCAGACTTATTCTTTAAGCACCTGATAGTGGAAATAATACCTTCAACTGTCAAAGTGTTTTGTGTCATGAACAATATTTTGCAACATTTTGAGACATTTTTAAAACTTTTTGGCTCCATGTTTGTTTGTCGTTGTTGACAGAGCCCGGTTATGTAGCCACAGTGTCTGCTATGGTGCAAGCAGCTGTAACCATGCTGAATGAATTGCACTCTCTTCCCAGGAGGTCAGTTGTCTTTTTTT
>NW_019515039.1:0-799 GCF_002814215.2 Seriola lalandi dorsalis
GATGTTTGTACGTACTGTATGTGTAAGATTATCGTTCAACCATGTTAAGAGTGATTTGCTTTTTTTTTTTTTTATCACCTAGGATGACTTGATAATTTGAATAAAGTTATATTTTGCTGTTTTTGTATATATCGTTCTATGCATTTTTATTGTCATACAAACAAATCATGTGATGTTGGTAATAAGTTGTATCTTTGCAACACCTGTGAGTGGTTTCTTTTATTTATTATATATATATATCTTTTATTTAACACAAGTCTAACGCTTCACTCACCCCTGCTGTCCCATCTGAGAGGGCTGATGTTAACTTTAAGTTCATCTTCAAACCAACCAGTTCAGCCACTGTCAGGAAAACATGAAACGATTCTTCTTCTATGATTCTTGTTTTAGTGGTTTGCAACTCTAATGTTTTCTACTTGTGACCCCTTGTCAAAGATCCTGTGTGGACAGGCGTCAGAAAGGCGACAACATTTCCTTAGATTGTTTCATTTGAAGGATGTTCAGAGACATGAGGAGGTGAGAGTATTCTGTAATTCACAAAAAAACAATATTTATATAAAAGATTAATTTCTGAGGATCGTTACCGCAGCTCATAGAAAAGGTCAGTGATGCAATTTGGAAACAAGAAAATATTTAGATGATAAAACAAATGGCTGGTGTATCTCTCCAGCAGAGGGCAGCAGTGTATAAAGTGCCAGGGGACTGTTACCTACTGTATCACAGTTGAAGGCGGGAATATAAATAAAGACTGTGGGACAAACTCTTGAGAAAGAAACTTGTCATGTTTTGTAAAAAAAAA
>NW_019515040.1:0-813 GCF_002814215.2 Seriola lalandi dorsalis
TTATGAAAGCAGTATTAACTTACCTTGGCTGGAGTGTCTTTCTCTGCGAAATACATCTGCAGGTCCCAGTTGATGAACTTACTCTGGCCCAGACGGATCACCTCCACACTGAACACAAAGCACACAAACAGGAGATGACACACTGACGATTTATTCTGACTGTTTTTCTCGTAACTAAAGCTGAGTGAAAAAAAGTAGAGAGGAATAAACCAATACTACAGAGAAGCTAACAACTTTGTTGTCTAGGTTAACTAGTTAAAAAGTCTTAACGCTTGCAGTTGGAAAAAACTAAAAAAGTATGTCTTTAATTGAAGATTTAAAGCTGCACCATCAATCTCCTGACAGATGTTTTCCAAACTGCCAAGAGACAGCAACGTTAAATTACCAAGACATGTTAACAACGGCTTTACCTCAAAATTGAACGGCTCTCAAAGATCAGTAGATATTTTTGGCCTAATATTAAATGGGTCTGTCTGCTTCCTGAGAACTGTAATAATCCAATTTTACTCTCGTCTTTCTGTAGTCAAATATAACAAATATGAATAGGCTGAATATCTGGACATGAGTAAGGTTGAGCTGACCTGACGTAAAGTGAAATGGGCACCATGGTGTTGAGGACGATGATGTATCCCCAGAAGCTGAGGAAGCCTCTGTGAGACGCGTCCTGGTTTTTGCCGTCGAACAAATACCAGGCCTTAGAGCCGATATCCTCGTACCAGAAGGTGTGACCGATGGCCAGACCCGCCGCCACCAGGATCAGCAGCACGAAGATCTACAGGGAGGGGAGGGGGACACACAGAGCGACTATTAAAA
>NW_019515041.1:0-738 GCF_002814215.2 Seriola lalandi dorsalis
AGCGGAGCGGAGCCCTGTTACAGTTTCCTCTGCCCGCTGAAAACCACACCCATTGAACATGGCTCACTTCACTGACTGCAAAATGTTTCTGCTCACGGAGCCAGAGAACAGAGCGTGCAGTCGTTTCCAGGACTGTTGTTTTACAGAGTGTGAGAAGTTGCTTTATTGTGAGAAATTGTGTGAGTGAATGCTTTTATTACTACTACAGCTTCCGCTGCTGGTGCCATGACTCCTACCACCACTACAATATCCAAAACTGTTTCTGCTGTTCCACTGCCATGGCTTCTTTTGCCACCACTAACAGTATCAGTTAGGTTTGGGTATCTAACTTCAGTCATCTGCACTCTTCTTTACTTATTGTTGGATCAGCCAGTGTCTGATTTAAAAAACATTTTTCAATTTTTTTTATCCAGGTGAAGCTCCTGTTTTAATATTTTTCAAAATAAAGTACCAAATAAAGTATTGCTTTGGCCTTGGAACCAAAGCTACGTTACTCTTATTTGCATGAGACATTTCACATCACACCCTGCATTCTTACTACTTTCACTATGAATGCTATTACTGTCACTAAGATTATCACCACTGTGTGTGTTGTTTATTTATTTCTGTCACAGCCCGCATATGAATATAAGACAGCAGCTGCAGCATACAGCTGAAGTGATCAGATGTCTGCAGACAAGTAGCCTATAAAACTGACCTCAACATATAAGAAGCAGCAGAACAGGAAATGGACATTGT
>NW_019515042.1:0-836 GCF_002814215.2 Seriola lalandi dorsalis
ACTATTTTCTGTGTAAAGACATAGTGTAGCCATAGCATCCTGAGCAGAGAATGAAGTCAGACCCCCTGTGTGTGTGTTGTAATCTGAGCTTCTCTGTTCATTGTTTTGGTAGCCAGTCTGGCAGAGCGTGCATGTTAGTGCACGTGAGTCCCTCCTGTTGAACTGTTGGCCCTCTCCACGTTTATAAACACACAAGCACTGACCAAACGCGAGATGGTCCGTAGCATTCAGGTGAAAGCCACCTTTCAGAATTTCTTCCACTGAAGAAAATTATTTTTGGGCTAAAAAAAGGCCTCCGACAAATATAGAGATAAGGCCAGAGTAGAGGCGGACTGGCCGTGGGGACTACTGGCTCAAATCCAAGTCGGCTAGTGGACCGTCAAAATATGAACATAGTTTTTAAACTTTTTACCAGCTCCTTCAGCGTCTCTACTGGCTCCGTCAGTGTCAGTTGTAGCCGCCCCAGGGAGCCGCATTTTGAGATGGAGTTAAGTTTGTCAGATTTCGCCGGCCACCAACAGCCTGCTCTATTGTCTTCTTAGTAGTTCTTAGTAGCAGCTGTGAATAAAGTTTCTATTTCTATTTTTTGACATATCTGCCTCCTGTCCTGTTTATTCTGGACACTTACCTGTCTGTGCAGTGACCTAGTCTGGGAGGTAATAATTATATCGGTGACTTATAACTACAATTTCAGTCACTACACAAAGTTGACCCTTTTCTTTGTGCTGAAACAGTTGGAGAAAATAGAAAAAAACAAGTTTGTGCAGGATCGGGATTGCATGCTCAATCTGATTTTGCTGTTAAGAATCCATACCATGCTTTCAAGTCTTTTATCA
>NW_019515043.1:0-677 GCF_002814215.2 Seriola lalandi dorsalis
GCTTTTCTCCTCCTCCAGCTCCAACTCCATCCGCTTCAGCTTGTCCTGACAGAGACGAGACAAGATCAACTTTCATTAGTTGCCCAGAAGGGAGACTAGATGGTGCCTACACATAAACAGGTCAAACAACTCATCTTTAACACAGTATATTTCAATGTTTTTCCTTTCAAACATATTGCCTTATAAAGGTTGTGCTACCTGTTTATCATCTTGACCATGATGCTTTCTGCTTCTTCAACATGCCTCTGAGGCACTACCAATTTAAATATGCACATATTTGAAATCAATCATCATCTTGGGAATATAAATTGGAGAGAATTATCAAAATATCGACTCTGACAAATCATGACTTCCCAACTTTTGATAAAGACTTTTGCCAAATTGGTAGAGCATATGTGCAGGACACAAGTCTACATGCTAATCTATTGACATTAGACGTCTGACTTACAGATGGAGGTATCTCTTTCTCAGTTTAAATCGAAGGCAACTGGACTTGTATTTGTCTGTGGAAGACGTTTCGCCTATTATCCAAGCGGCTTCATCAGTTCTTATGTATTGGTCTCTCTAGTCCGCACTAGTCTGACTAGTGCGGACTAGAGAGACCAATACATAAGAACTGATGCACTAGTCTGACTAGTGCGGACTAGAGAGACCAATACATAAGAACTGATGAAGCC
>NW_019515044.1:0-823 GCF_002814215.2 Seriola lalandi dorsalis
TTTTTTTTTTTTCTTCAGCACAGACTCGTCAGACAGTTTAGAGCTGGCAGAGCAGAGCATGCAGACCTTGGGAGGGCACCGGGTGAATCTGTGGCTCTGAGGGTGCAATATCTGGGAAGTGCTGTCAGAGAGCGACGCTGTAACACCAATGGGGGCTCACACACAAAGTCCCCCTTTAGTCACTTATGCAACTATTGGATATCCCTACCTTTCATATCACCATCTGCTCTAGATCACGAAGTTTGGTTCCTTTGTGGCCAGAAACTTCCTGGTATGATTTTGCTGATTTTGCTCAAGGCAACATCTCCTTTAGCCAATATTGTGAATATTTCATAGTGTGTATAGTGAATCACCACCAAGCCTGCTGGCTGAGGATTTGTCAGTTTATACTGAAATCATGAGAGTTCATGTAACTTTTCAGCTGTTGGCAAGGTAAGTGTATTTTTAGGTGACAACACAGGTGCCAAGTTTTCCTGGCTGGAATAAATCTGTTATGAAGTCTACAACACAAAATCAATAAACTGTTTAATCCCATCAGTCCCAATGGTATGGGTCAACATGAATGCAAAAGCCACAACACGAATGCAAATTAAGCCATTGCAACACCGCCATTGCATTTGTATTATGGCTTTTGCATTGTGTTGACTTGTCTGGGTCACCCAACGATGGGGCCGTCCAGTTCTATAAATGCATTTCCAGCAAACAGTGAAATAAGGTGTTTCAGTGAAATATGTTCACATATTGTGTCATATGTTTAGTGGAAATTGTCACATGACCAGAGCTGTTTACTTCCTGCTTGCACCATGAGAAGAGGATCAAATCT
>NW_019515045.1:0-773 GCF_002814215.2 Seriola lalandi dorsalis
GCTGACACCTACTCGCAGGATGAGGCGGATGGCGGCCACGCCGGACGTGGCTATGACTTTGGCACTGTTGGGGACCAGGTTGAGGAGGCTCGGCATGACGGCCTCTGCTGCGTGGTCGAAGCGAACGCCGAGCACCAGCGACAGGTGTCTGAAGACAGGAGAGCAGAGACTCAGGTGTGTTCAGCTACATGACGACCCGACATGACGCGTACAGAACAATAATATTCTCTGATGCGTCGTCCTGACGTTTTCAGTTTACAGCACTAGAAGTTTCCATCTGCATCTGATCTGATTAATAAAGTTATTATAATGATCAGATCACGGGTTAATTATCTCGTTATCTCAGGATGACAGAGTCGTTTTCTCCTGATGATATCTCGTTATCTCGTTATAACGAGCTGTTTTCTTGAGATAACGGGATAAAGAAATGTTTGTGAGCTTTCTCAGCTTCCAGTTTTTCACTGTCCTGTTTGTATCTAATGTCCTCTGTTCAATTGAAATGATAATTGACATATTTTATTAGAGATATTATTAATTTTAAACCCAGTTACTGAATCATAATAAAACCAACAAATGAATTTCTCAGAGGATTAAAACACAAAACAGAACTATGAAGCGTAAAAACGACTTCAGGAAAAGTAATAACTAATAAACTATAAAAGAAACTCTTCTTCTCTTGTTGGGTTGCAGCCGGTCTGAAGAGCGTCTCACCCCAGAGTGATGCAGGCCTCTCGCACCACCTGGGAGCGGAGGTCCTTGGCGGAGAGTTTGAA
>NW_019515046.1:0-773 GCF_002814215.2 Seriola lalandi dorsalis
ATCGATCAGTTAAACGATTCATCTTGAACCTGTTCAGTAAACTGATGATCTGGTGTTAATTGCATTTAAACCTGCAGCCTCACCTGTCGACCCCGGGCCTCTCCAGAGCGCTGTCCTTATCCTCACTACCTGGTAAAGAGGAGGGGGGGTTATTTCAG
Source organism: Seriola lalandi dorsalis (assembly GCF_002814215.2). NCBI lineage: Eukaryota > Metazoa > Chordata > Actinopteri > Carangiformes > Carangidae > Seriola > Seriola lalandi. Next base: position 159 of record NW_019515046.1, read on the forward strand.
TTCATATTTACTCACCTGTGATAAACAGGCTGAGTGACTGACTCACCTGTTGTGTTTTCCCATCAGACATTGATGCTGACCCCTCTCCCTTAAAGGGCGTAGACTTCTACATCGACCCTGAGGCCACGCCCGCCGTCAGGCCGCTGAGGTCACAGTCTTTTCACACCTCATCAGGTACATGAGCACACCTGGTGAGGTAAAGCCTCTCCCTTTTGAAAATTGCATTTTCAAGCTTTAATGACAGCGCCACCGTGTGGTGATGCACATCATTTGCAGTCATTGGGCCACGTTTCATGTTTGCAGCTCATTCCAGCTCATTTGTTTCTCTTTTTATTCTTTATTTTATTTCATTTTCTTTCTTTTTCACATTTGTATTTGTTTTTGTTGTTGCTGATAAAAATGAACATACAACACTTAATATTATAATGACCCAATGTTTATATTAATAACAGATGAATAACACTCTTTAATACCCCCCCAGCTTCCTCTCATCAGCCCCCCATCTATCCCTTCCAATACCCCCACCCAGACTCCGCCCTTTCCTCCTCCCACCTCCCTCCTCCTCCTCCTCAGTATCACCTCCAGTCTACCCCCTATTCCCCCTACACCGCCCCC
>NW_019515047.1:0-675 GCF_002814215.2 Seriola lalandi dorsalis
ACGAGTCAGGCCAGTTCCACATGTGTGCAAAGGCGTGCGTGCAGTCTTTCTGCTTTGGTGAACGAATTTCAAGCAGTGTGTGTGTGTGTGTGTGTGTGTGTGTGTGTGGTCTTGTCTTCTTGAACGTGCTCTATAGTGAATCATTATTGCCAAGTGAGGAAAATGAGGCCTGGGTCTCTGTCCTGGTAGTTTTTTTTTTTCCTCTGCCCGTCCTTTTTAAATTCTATGATCTCATCCTGTGTTAATTACATGTGCATGAGGTCATGGTTGGCTCAGTCTCATTTCTTGGTCTGGCTGCTGTGATGCGACTGGGACACAGTGATCACCTGTCAATATGACGGCGTGGTCAATACCAGGCCTTTTTTAATTTTTCCTGCAGCTGAGATTAGTGTGTCCTTCTGTTCAGCCATGATGACTCTCTCTGATCATGATAACTACCAAGTTCTTCTTCCTGTGATTCGTCTAAGGACGAACCTACTGGAAAACACTTCTAGAAACATAAATATAAAACTGATTATAGGTTCAACCATCAATGTTTTACATCTATATATAAAAATATGTTGTTTATTACTTTAAAGCTGCAGTAAAAGATTTCTCTTGGTCACCTGATTGCAGCGGAACAACGACACTGACGTATGTTTGATCCCCTCACACGGTCGTTATGCTGGATGTGTT
>NW_019515048.1:0-792 GCF_002814215.2 Seriola lalandi dorsalis
GTGTGTGTGTGTGTGTGTGTGTGTGTGTGTGTGTGTGTGCAGCCTAACTGTGTTATTTATGACTTGTGGGAGTTGAGTTTTCACTGAGTCATCATACATCCAGGCTTTTAACATTAAGGTCGATCACTCTCTCTCACTTTCCATTTCTACATCACTTCTCCTCCTCTCTCCTCTTCAAGGTTCTTTTTGTTTCTTCTCCTACTTCCTTTTCTTATATTTCCTTTCCTGTCTCCTCTTCTGTTTCCTCTCTCCTTCCCCTTTATTTCCTCTTGTCTCCTTTCCTCTTCCCTTGTGATCTTCATCTGATCATATTTCACCACTTCACCTGAGGGGAGGGGCTCAGTACTCCAAGAGTTACATCAACATCAGCTGTGACATCAGCTGTGAGTCAGCTGTGACATCAGCTGTGACATCAGCTGTGACATCAGCTGTGACATCAGCTGTGACATCAGCTGTTATTGTGACGTAGAAGAAGATGAGATCATACTTTAGAACCAGCTTCACTGTTTCTCCTCAGGTCTGAAAACATCTTAAAGTTTGGACCTTCGTTGACGTTGTGTCCAGTAGACTCACTGATAATAAACTGATGTACTAATAAATGTTTCTGGTCGTCCATCAAACTTTCAGTAGATTAAATCTCATGTAGAGTGACTTTTACAGCCTGTGTGTGTGTGTGTGTGTGTGTGTGTGATGTAAATGTGTGATTTACTGCTGTAGCACTTTAATAAAAAGGGTTTTTATTGCTGTGAACCTCTGAGGTCACACACACACACACACACACACACACACACA
>NW_019515049.1:0-452 GCF_002814215.2 Seriola lalandi dorsalis
CTTCCCCCTTCTTTCTTTCTATAGATCCTTGTTTCCTTCTATACATTCTTCCTTCCTTCCTATTTTCGTACGTTCCTTTCCTTCTTTCCTTTCTTCTGTAACTCATTTCTTCCTAAACGTCCTACTCTCCTTCTTTTCACCCTGATTTCCTTTTATACCCTGTCGTTCCTTCTACATCTCCTTCTCAAACAGACAAACATAGATGAAAAGATAACCTCCTTGATGATGATGATGATGATAATGATGATGATGATGATCTCATTTTTTTTTGTAATAAACGAGCTTTGGCGTCTCTGCAGCTCCACAGCGTTTCATCTGTGTGTCTTTGACCTTATCAATCTCCGATCCTCGGACATCTTTGTGTTTTCTAGGGAAAATCTAGAGAGGTGTGTGTGTGTGTGTGTGTGTGTGTGTGTGTGTGTGTGTGTGTGTGTGTGTGTGTGTGTGTGTGT
>NW_019515050.1:0-878 GCF_002814215.2 Seriola lalandi dorsalis
GTGTGCGTGTGTGTGTGTGTGTAAAGATTTGAAATGAAAGAAATATCTCTTCTTGTCTGATTGATATCTTGGTTCGTTTCTTTTTTTCTTCATGTTGCATCTTTTCCCCAGATGTCATCAGTCATATTTCTCCATGTCGCTGGACATGTACAGCGTCCTTCTGTCAGACGTGGTGCACTCTGTCCCTCCTGAGCTGCTGGGTGCTCTGCTGTACGAGGAGCTGACAGACCAGAGAGACCGTCAGCTCTTCTCTGAAGCATCCACAGGTGGCGCTCTGGACTTTATCCCCTTCTCAGAGAGCAGCAGCGGCTCTGTGCACGGCTGCCTCCTCTACCCCGGGAACCAGGGAATGGACCGCCTCAGTATCCTGCAAATCAAATTTAACACTGGAGTTTTAGGACACGCAGCAGGTCATTTTTTAGTCCTCAAGAAGAAGTCAGTGGTGAATTAATTAGTGGATTAATTTACTAGTTGATTGACAGCAAATTTATCAACTTTGGCTCAGTGCTTTTTTGTATGGATTGAAATATGTCCATATTGGGTACGAGTACTCGAGTACTCGCCATTATTCGAGTAGTGTTTCACTACTCGCACACATGCGCACGTGTTGTTTTTGGCTACAATAGTTCAAGTCAGTTGGCGTTACGTGCTCCATGGCAGCCGTGACCAGGAAAACTGATGTCTGGAATTACTATAACGTGCAGTGCAAGATATGTGGCGTTAAACTTGCATATCATGTTCTCCAACAGCCAAACAGTTGGCGTGGACAGGGAGGTCCGTGTCCGACTGGAAACACAAGCGGAACCAATGTTAAGCAAGGATTAGGGTTACCTCCCGTATTTCTACTTTTACAGTGTATATATATATATATATATATA
>NW_019515051.1:0-815 GCF_002814215.2 Seriola lalandi dorsalis
ATTAAAGTGGTCAAGACTCAAGTCCATTACCCCTCTACAGACTGATATTATATTATGTTTCCACCAGTTTTTTAAAAGCAGGAATAAAAACTTTTTCAGAAACCTTTTTTAAAAAATGTAGGTTCCTAAATCTGAAACTAACAATTGATTTACAGGGAACTTTGCTGGTCAAGGAGCAAGAAAAGTAATTAATTTTGTGATTTACAATTTAATTTTGTTGCCTGAATCTGGCACCACTAAACTGCTGACTGTTTCCTGGGGGCAGTGGAAGAAAACACAGCTGTGGTGATATATACAGCAGATGAATTAAAACCTGTACAATAAGATGTTTTGGGAAAATCCATCCATCAGAAGGGTGTGGGAGAGCCAGGCGTTCAAAGAGAGCACATTAAAATGATGAAATACTGCATTTTAGTTTAAAAGGTGAAGAAGACGTCATCTCCTGCTGCTAAATGGAGACTATTATTTCAAGAGCTGCTGTCTGCGTATTGTCATGGTCCAGACTGATCCAGATCTTGTTGTGTAATGTAAAAGATAACTGAGTCACAACTGCTACTAAATTTAAGTGAAGCTCAATTAGTGGTAGTTATATGCCGATTATCTCAGAGCAATTTTGACTTTCCAACATGAAAACAGTCCCTTTAAACAGACGCCCAGTAGAAAAACAATAAGGGTTAAATGATAAATTGTGAAGTGAAATGTTAGTATTGATTTGAGTTGTTCTTCAAATTAAACCAGATTTTTTAACTGTCAGTTGATTAAGAAAACCTTTATTGCCATTACCAAACCATTATTTATGCATGCACTGTAATTAT
>NW_019515052.1:0-754 GCF_002814215.2 Seriola lalandi dorsalis
AATTACTTCATGTAGACAGAATCTGCTGAAAACACCTGCTGTGGAGGTTTCACCACATCCTGTGTCTGGCTCCATCTTTTTTCTTTGATTCGCTCACATACCAAAACCTTTCTGGCAACATGGGTCTGCGGCGGGACCAGGGCCAGGTGTGTTGTGAGTAGAGTTTTAAACCTGTAGCTCCCACTGTTGACCTTTTTTAATGAAAAAGTCTCACAAGTTCAAGTTACGTGAAGCCCCGTGCCACAGGTTAAGCTTGATTCATGAACTGGCAAAATAAATAAAATCTAATCTAATGATGAGCAGTTAGCCAGCTCCTGTGATGATACTGTTTAGGTGGCAGAACTTCTGCTGGCAGGAGTGATAAATAAACAACATTATTCACAGTGATTTGCTGTGGTGATGAAAATTAAAGCGTGACAGACTGCTGTGACTTAATGGATGTAGCAGAGACAAACTGTTGGACCTAGAGGAGTAAGATGAAGTCCTCCTCAGCTAGTCCCACCACCAGCAATGAGAAAGAAGGTGAAAAATAAATATAATAAGTGCTTCACTGTTGGGATGCAATGTAAATATATTATTTTAAAGTGAGCCCTGGAAAAAACAAATGGAAATGCCACTAAAACAGATGACAGAAAGTTCTTCACATGTGCACTTCAGAATTACAACCAGTTTCTCTCTGTCTGTGCAGTTTGTAATAAGCCCTTTGGTAAGAATACTGATGTTAGAATCTTTATTTATTTAACTTGATGTAGTA
>NW_019515053.1:0-794 GCF_002814215.2 Seriola lalandi dorsalis
TCTACAACACGAAGACCATCTGCCGACACCCACAACACAGCCCGCACCGGCTTCTTCCCAGCCTGCAAACACACACACAACAGGGACAGGAACGAGTTAAGAAACAAAGCGACTTTTCCAGTCTTTCCAAATCCCCCAAGATTACCTCCCTTTGTACCAATCCTCGGTACCTATTCAACACACACACAAAGCACACCTGTAAATAAAGAGAAAGCACCAGGTAAGAGACAAAAAGAAGACACAAGTCAGGAGTCGTTTTCTCTGAGTGCTGTGTCATTCACTAGTACCCGAAATGTAATAAAAGAAACAGGATGATTGGTATGAGGTTTGGTGCACAGACGCAGTCGACAGCGGTGGCCCCCCATTGGTTAGAACAACAACAATAAAATATCTGTGCACAAAAAGGAAACGTTCATTCACACAAGCTGTTCATTGTTCCATTCGTGGTTCATGGAAGAAGGGCTGAGGGGAGAGAAGGCACGCCTGTTAACACAAAACCACACACACACACACAAAAAAGTGCCCCACCCCAGCTTAAACCACCCCACCTGCTCACAGACACATGCATCATTGTGTTTGTCTCTCCAGACAGTGTTCTCCCTGTGTGTGTGTGTGTGTGTGTGTGTGTGTGTGTGTGTGTGTGTGTGTGTGTCTCTTCCAGCCTTCAGACACAATCAAAGGGTGAAGTGTTATGTGAGAGGAGGAAAAAAAATTAATATAAATAAATAAATAAATAAATAAATAAATAAAAGCTAATAATAAAGAGGAACACACTCGGACACACAAAGCAATAA
>NW_019515054.1:0-999 GCF_002814215.2 Seriola lalandi dorsalis
GTGTTACTGTGTTTTAATCACTTTGTGGACTGTTGAAGGCTGAGTGTGTGTGTGTGTGTGTGTGTGTGTGTGTTGCAAATGCAAATTCAAGTTCCTGTCCACAACCTTCCTTTTTCGTTTGTTTTCATATCTATTTTATTTATTGTTTGCTTTTAGTATTTTGTGTTTGTCTTTCTTTATTTCTTCTTCTTCTGCTTTAACTTCACCACAGTAAAAACTTCCAGTGTTTCTGCAGAGTAAAGATACCGGAGCCGTTTCCACACACGCAGCGCGACGCCGCCGCCGTTATCCGTTAACGCAAACGTCCAAAAAAGTCGGACCGGACGCCACGATGCCAGTTCCCTGGTACAAAGTCTGTGTGTGTGTGTGTGTGTGTGTGTGTGTGTGTGTGTGTGTTACATGTGTGAAAGTGTGAAAGTGTGAGTGAGGTGGAAGAGAAACGATGCATTCAGGTGATCTACAAACAATCATCACGTTTCCCTGCACAAATCCTTACAGGGGGATATTTTGACATTTTAGGGAAACACGTTTATTCACTTGCCGAGAGTTAGATAAGGAGATCAATACCACTCTCATGTCTGTGCGGTAACTACGGCGCTAGTGTCTGGATGTGGTTATCTTAGCTTAGCATAAAGACTGGAAGCAATTCTCAGCAACAAAAAAATAAATAGGTGGATTTCCCAAAATGTCAAAATATTCCTTTAAGGCATTTGAAAATGTTTCCTGACCTCGTGAACTCCGTCCTTCCTCCTTAAAAACATTTGGCCTCAGTGAAAAACCATTTCCACTCTGCATGACGTTATCACATCTACAGTATGTTCTGTATCTGCCTCCTCCAAGCTCCAGCGAAGCACCGGCTCTAATACAAGAATCCACAGCTGCATTATTACATCTGTGCATCTGTTTTAATATGAATTTATCCCAAATTCTGCCTTAAATACCTTTGAAAACTTTGTGTCTACAAGTTAAAAGATTGAGCTTTTCCCAGAGAGAGTCCCC
>NW_019515055.1:0-893 GCF_002814215.2 Seriola lalandi dorsalis
GCAGCTGAACCATGACGGTGTGGCGAGCGGCATTTTTAACCTATTAATGCTTTAATATCAATCTGAGTGATTAAACAATTAAACAAATGGAGCGACGCCTCCAGGAAATAACATCAAGAGTGCTACTTAGTTCATTATGATGAGAGGAGCAGGGATTAATGGAGGCAGCCAGATGTTTGCATATCATCAGCAGTGTGATTAGAGAGCAGAGCCCGGGCCTCGTGTCGTGGTCAGTGTGACGCCTGGCGGGAACATGGCCTCACTGTGGTGCCGTGAACCGCACCACAGAGCAGACATGTCACCTTCACATCCAACTGCTGCAGATACAGAGTTAAAGCTCCATTAATCAATAATTTAATGTTGATAATGACGCGGAAGGGTTCAGTCCTACATAGATTTGTCTAACACAGGACTTTTACTTAGAATAGATTCCACTTTGATTTTGGTTCTTCTACAGTATTTAAAGCAGCTATAATTTATATTCTTATAATAACACTGTAAAATGACAATGTTCAGGAGTCTGTGGTGAATCATCGTCTGAACCCGCAGCTCCTCTCCGCCTGTCAGAGCTTCAGCTCAGTGTTTTATCTGCTTCACTCTCTCCGCTCTCATCCAGCTGTTCTCAGAGAAACATCTGTAAGAAGCCTCTGTCCTCTACCTGCTCGGCAGCGAGCGGCGGACAGACTCGGTCAGAGAGCAGCTGGTGAACATGGTGCAGCATTTAGCAGCTAAAGAGCAGCTGGTGGAGACCAAACACAGAGCTAAAGGAGAGAGAGGGAACAGTGGACTGAGACTGATCAGCACTCCACATGGAGTGAGCGGCTGTTGCTTGACTTTATAAGATAATAATATGTCATGACTGTTCTTCCATTAGCTTGTTGTAAGGTTCCTCT
>NW_019515056.1:0-803 GCF_002814215.2 Seriola lalandi dorsalis
CGGTGCACTCCATCCAACAACAGTGGCAAACAAACACAGACAAGCCAGAGCAGTGTTGCTCAGGGAGTTATCACGCCAGCACACTAACCTCCTTCTGGATAACTAAAAGATGATTTATAGTACAATGTCCAACTATGACAATAACGTCTAATAATCCAATTTGATTACATATTCTTCATAGCAACCAGGAGCCATTATGTAAATTGCTAATTTGGTCTAATTTTTGTTTTATATGCAACAGGCCACAGGAGTAAGGCCTAATTTAATTGAATTTACCAACATTATAAGTCACACAGCAACACAGGACATAGACGTTTTCCATCTATCATTTGCACTAAAATAACTGTGTGATTACAAACAGTGAAATTTAGTTTTTTTGTAAGGCAATTAAACTGGCCTCATTAGAGGTATTGTTGGATTATTTCCTATAATCTGTGCAGGTGCAGTTGGAAATAGTAGCTGATCTATCATTGCACAGGCAGGTGAAATCCATGACTGAATGTTTGATGAGGCACTTTGCAGCCCTGCAGGAGTCTCCTCTGCCTGACTGCTGCTGCGAAAATCCTGACAGTACCTGCGGGTCAAAAAGGTCTGAGAAGTCTTCTGCCCTCTGGTGCAAAAACAAACAGTGTTTATGCTGTTATGCAGCCTAATGTTTGTTTCCTGAGTGTTGAGTATTAGACAGTAAATACAAGAACAACAAAGTCATTCAAAGTCATTTCTGCTACTTTACGGTGATTGGCAGCTCGATGCCTGATGCTGCATCCCTCTAATGAGATGAAACCCAATCTGCAGGTACTGCA